>NC_081193.1:58164015-58441515 GCF_902713425.1 Acipenser ruthenus
TGTTTTTGCTTGTCAGGTTAGCTCACAATAACCCAAAATTGCTCAATCTCTCATCCCCAGTAAACTGTATGCAGATTTTTTTTTTATCCTTTTCATGCATGAAAATAGCTTCTCATTTGCCCAACTAATACTAGCATTTGCATACATGTAGAACATTCCCCAATCATTTATTTCCCTATAAATGCATATTTAAACGGTGCAACATTTTAAAACAGTAATTCTAACAGTACATTTCAACCAGAACGTATCTAATACTGTAGTGTACCGATCCATTGTTAAATTGTAGAGCGCTATTTTTTCAGTAGTATTATTTTATGCTCACTTAGTTGTATTATGTGTATCATTTTCATACTCTGGAACAGCTTTGGAACTTAGTGTTCCGGGCAGTTTTATTAATAATTAAATACTTTTATCCAGAATGCAGCTAAAAGGTTGGTTCTATTTATATATTGCAGTATATGGTTATTTCTTTTCACTTAGTTCTATTGTGTTCCGGGTGGTTTTATTTATTTATGCAATGTATGGGAAATTAAAAGGTTGTTTTTTCCAACAGTGTTGTTATTCTCGCCCATTTGTATTTTATGTATAATTTGTCACTTTTGCACCTCCCGGGCCGTTTCGTCTCGTTCCACCTTTTATCCCACCTGAAGAACCTTCAGAGGTTTAGAACTACCTTCAAATACCTGACTAGCAAACAAACCTTCAAAACAAGCCCTACTTGTTAAATCCTCTACATAGATTGCAATTTCAATTTCTCATGACATATTGGTGCTTTCATGGTGTCTTCCTTTAAAACTAAAGCAGAATCATTGTCTATACATTAAATTAAGTAGAAGCACAGAAAATAGTACAAAGTTCAAATCATAACATTTGATGCAAAATATAATTCCCCTCCCCCACCCATGAAAATTAAATCCCCCATTTTTACCATCCATGAAAGCTCTGCCTGCAAGATTCTTTGACCCCAAAGACACTGCCAAAGTGAAGTGACCTATTTAGTATAAGCGTAATAAACAACTTTCTAGTGTAAATATACCCATCAGGTTTCAGCATGGGCCTCAACTACTCACCAGCAATCCAGAAACCACAGCGATGATATTGGTAGCAGAGTACGCTGTGGTGAGCTGATCATTTGGTTTAGAAACGTGACGTAGCACACTGCCATGGACTATAGCCCCCAAAATGAAGTTTATGTGTCCCACAAAAATCAGTGTGATCCCTTTTCTCATCAGCTGGCGAGGGCCTTTCTGTCTATCTGAAACATTAAAAGAAAAAAAAAAACTAAGGTCTTTTGACTAACATTCCATGTTAACTTAAGAATTTTCTATTTACTTTTCTTCATTCTCTTGAAATTGACAAATCAATAGTGCTAGCCTTTTCCATTTATCAATTGTTGTACAATAATAAAAATGTGTCACATTTTGGACTGTGGATTCAATTTGTCAGGTGGTCCTATACATACGCCATGTTAGCAAGGTACTGAAATGAATGCATGCAACTAAAAACAAACAGGTAAATTCAGGTTAACAATTGGTACAGGCCAATTATATTTGAATGAGTATAATGTTTGTGAGTAGGTTGAGGATTTGAACAGGACTGCCATGATGCACCTTTGTCATCCAGAGTAGACTACAAAAGTCACTTCAAGAATACAGCCATGTGAAGCATGCTTTTAGGTTGTTGCTCCCCCTCTCCAAATGAGACACTAGCAGTTTTAATAGTGTCTTAAGGGTACCTGGCCTAGCTTGACAAAATTGATACAGACAATAATCATTGTTCTCAATTTAAACGCAACACGTGTTTAAAATGATGTCATGCATTTATCACACATTAAGCAGTATCACCTAACTCCATTTAGTTTCAGTCCAATCCAAAGGTTTTAGATAAGAACATAATACATTTAGCGGTGTTTATTTTGATCATTTAACAAATTGTAGTTGGAGATCTGTATTATTTTCAGAATACAGTTCTGCTACAACTTACTTTATAAAGGTTGTCCTTTATGAAAATCAAATGAGTTTTTCATCTCACCTGAAACGGCCACTGTAACTACCTAATTATGAGAAGTAAATTCATATTTAATAATTATGAACTTTCCATATAATTTCTGTTTAAACCTTTTAAATCACATTTAACTAGACAGGAAAAAACACTTTTAATCGGAAATTGTCTACATTTACATTTGCGATATTAAGGATAAACACGTGCAAATAAGTTAAATAAATAAATAAATAAATAAATAAATAAAATACCAATAATTTTTCACATGTTTTTTAAATATTACATACACAAATCTTATCAGGATACAATTTTCCGCTTCAATAAATCTCGGCCCAAAGTCATCTACCACTAGCAAACACTTATATTATTCTGTTGTGTTTTTAAAAAGAAAACTTACCAAAACCACACATCATACTAATTCCTCGAATCCAGATACAAAATAAAATATGTGTTTAAAACGAAAAACAAAAAGAAAGCAAAAAGTTTGTATACGTCTTGCTTTCTGTTTTCCTTTCTCCCCTAAGTATCTAAAGCGAGTCTCTGATTACGTCATGACTTACCTGCCAACCGGAAGTTTGTGCAAATGACGAGAAACAGGTGTACTTTACTCTCAATAGGTCAATTGCAACGAACAAAAAGCTGCGGATGATCCCGTGTTTAGTACTTCAGGACTAGACTAAACTAGTACGCAAGTTAGCACCAACTGCAACGAACCAAAAACTTCCAGATAGTCCCCAGGTGCGTATTAAAAATGTTCCCAGTTGCAACGAGCTCCAGATGATGACTGCTGTCCCCTAGATATTCCTGATATAGGGTACTAAATTAAACCACCAAACTAGAAGAGTTACCGTACTAACTCAAGTTAAAACGAGAAACTTCATTAAAGCCACTTTTTCTGAAATGAAACCATTAATAAAATCGATTCCAAATATATAGACACAGAATATTTTCTAACATTTAGCAGAGCTTTCAATTTGTAATAAGGCATGAAATGTAATTAAATAAAACCCAATAACGATACGCTTTTATTAGACACTCCAAGGTCGCTAAATTGAAATCATAGAGGTGGATATTGTCTTTAGTCTACTGGATTGGATATTAAGCTGTCTCTTTTAAGAATGCGTCATTGTCCTTGTAATTTTATAGGTGCAAAGATGTAAGGCAACTACGGTTACGTTTTGTATGCTTTGATTTGTATGCTTTCTGTTTTAGTTGTGTCAGTTGCATCTTCTCGTTGTGTAACTGTTGCTCTCTTGCTTCCTGATTTTGTAGTCATTTATTTTTTTAAATGTGCTCTTTTTCAGATAATTCCAGCATTTGTCTCTCGAACACCGGAAGAGCTCATAAGAACATAAGAACGTAAGAAAGTTTACAAACGAGAGGAGGTCATTCAGCCCATCTTGCTTGTTTGGTTGTTAGTAATCCCAGAATCTCATCAAGCAGCTTCTTGAAGGATCCCAGGGTGTCAGCTTCAACAACATTACTGGGGAGTTGGTTCCAGACCCTCACAATTCTCTGTGTAAAAAAGTGCCTCCTATCTTCTGTTCTGAATGCCCCTTTATCTAATCTCCATTTGTGACCCCTGGTCCTTGTTTCTTTTTTCATGTCAAAGAAGTCCCCTGGGTTGACATTGTCTATACCTTTTAGGATTTTGAATGTTTAAATCAGATCAACGCGTAGTCTTCTTTGTTCAAGACTGAATAGATTAAATTATTTTAGCCTGTCTGCATACGACATGCCTTTTAAACCCGGGATAATTCTGGTTGCTCTTCTTTGCACTCTTTCTAGAGCAGCAATATCCTTTTTGTAACAAGGTGACCAGAACTGAACACAATATTCTAGGTGAGGTCTTACTAATGCATTGTAAAGTTTTAACATTACTTCCCTTGATTTAAATTCAACACTTCTCACAATATATCCGAGCATCTTGTTGGCCTTTTCAGAAATTGTCCAGATGAAGACATTTCTGAGTCAACATAAACTCCTAGGTCTTTTTCATAGTTCCCTTCTTCAATTTCAGTATCTCCCATATGATATTTATAATGCACATTTTTATTGCCTGCATGCAATACTTTACATTTTTCTCTATTAAATTTCATTTGCCATGTGTCTGCCCAGTTCTGAATGCTGTCTAGATCATTGTGAATGACCTTTGCTGCTGCAACAGTGTTTGCCACTCCTCCTATTTTTGTGTCGTCTGCAAATTTAACAAGTTTGCTTACTATACCAGAATCTAAATCATTAATGTAGATTAGGAATAGCAGAGGACCTAATACTGATCCCTGTGGTACACCACTGGTTACCTCGCTCCATTTTGAGGTTTCTCCTCTAATCAGTACTTTCTGTTTTCTACATGTTAACCACTCCCTAATCTATATGCATGCATTTCCTTGAATCCCTACTGCGTTCAGTTTGAGAATTAATCTTTTATGCGAGACTTTGTCAAAAGCTTTCTGGAAAACTAAATAAACCATGTCGTATGCTTTGCAATTATCCATTTTCATTGTTGCATCCTCAAAAAGGTCTAGTAGGTTAGTTAGACACGATCTCCCTTTCCTAAAACCATGCTGACTGTCTCCCAGGATATTGTTACCATATAGGTAATTTTCCATTTTGGATCTTATTATAGTTTCCATAAGTTTACATATAATAGAAGTCAGGCTTATTGGTCTGTAGTTACCTGGTTCGGTTTTGTCTCCTTTTTTGTGGATCGGTATTACGTTTGCTCTTTTCCAGTCTGTCGGTACAACCCCTGTGTCAAGAGACTGTTGCATGATCTTGGTTAGCGGTTTGTAAATAACTTCTTTCATTTCTTTGAGTACTATTGGGAGGATCTCATCCAGCCCAGGGGATTTGTTTATTTTAAGAGCTCCTAGTCCCTTTAACACTTCTGCCTCGGTTATGCTAAAGTTATTTAAAATTGGATAGGAACAGGTCGACATGTGGGGCATGTTGTCCGTGTCCTCCTTTGTAAAAACCTGTGAAAAGTAATCATTGAATATATTTGCTATTTTTTTTTCTTCATCTCTGATTTTGCCATTTGTGTCTCTTAGACATTTAACCTCCTCTTTGAATGTTCTCTTGCTGTTATAATATTGGAAAAACATTTTGGAATTGGTTTTAGCCCCCTTAGCAATATTGATTTCTATCTCTCTCTTGGCCTTTCTAACTTCCTTTTTGACTTGTGTTTGCAGTTCCAAGTACTCTTTCTGTGTACTTTGTTTTTGGTCCCTTTTAAACGCTCTGTAAAGTGCCTTTTTTCGCTGAATATTTTTTTTAATTGATCTGTTAAACCATTTTGGCCATTTTGTTTTAGATTTAGATTTGTCTACTTTTGGGATATAATTGTTTTGCGCATCTAGTACTACATTTTAAAAAAACAGCCATTCTTTTTCTGTGGATGTTTTCTCTATTTTACTCCAATCTACTTCTGTTAGTCTCTGTTTTCTACCTTCATAGTTTGCTTTTCTAAAATTGTAAATCTTAGCTTTAATCATTACTTTTGGGGTTTTAAAAAATACTCTCTCGCTGATGTACAGCACACTCCATGCGTCTTGGATCATCCTCCACCCACCTGGCCTCTGGACTACATCTGCCCTACCCCTCTCCCTGTCTGCCCCCTGCCCACCTCGTCTACCCCGTCCTCCTCACCTCCCAAGCCTAATGGTCCCTCTTCATGATCTGAAAATTGGATTGCCTGGTCAAGAGAAGCGTCACTATCAACATGTGATACATTTGCAATCTGGTCACTGTTTGATTGTGATCGTACTGCACTTTCTGTATTATGGGCCTGTATAATTGTTTGATTTTCAATAGATGCTTCATTGGTATTACGCCTGTGAAATCTCTTTCTGAAAAACAAAGTCCTTGGTTCTGAAGATGTGTGAGCCCATTTCCCTTCTGGTACAGACGATAACACTGCCTCAGTGGATGAGCTGCAGATGGAGGGCAGGTTTCCACCAGGGACCAGGGACACGAGGGAATAGCACTCTACAACCTCGCCTCCTCCCTTCTCCTGAATCACCTACAGTAAAGAGTAGAGAACTCAATATGTATTATTTACTGATGATTAGTGCACCTTAGAAACAGTTGAAATTACCATCACATGTTATTTTGATCTGTTTAGAGGGTGCACTAATAATAATAATAATAATAATAATAATAATAATAATAATAATAATAATAATAATAATTAATAAATAGTACTGCAAGGTAATTTGTATAATATTTGGGCTGTGCTCTTAATTATTATTTTGATAACCTGCCAGCACGCTCAATCTTCTACTATTGGACTGTTTTGTATAGAATAAATGCACAATTATAATACATGTAGATATGAGATGATTTGAAAAATATTTGGAATGATTGAACTGGAATTGTCACAGGGTATTTCCTCTTCACTGCGCGTGTCTCTCTCTGCACCTGTGAAGAATGGCCTGTTAATGTAACACTACTATTTGCATTTAGCCAATATGCTGACTGAACTGCAGTGAATCTTACCTGGCATTCCTGGGACAGGTTCTTGTGAATCAACCCCAGTGCTATCACTATCAATAGTTCCTTCTATTGAGGCAAGCAAATTGGACATAAACAATGTAATTAGGCTGTATATCATGGGGCAAAGGATGGTCAGACGCTCCATTCAATTGCTGTTGGCATTGCTTGACAAAATAAAGTTTCTGCCCTGTCGAGTAATTCTGCGCATGACCGCCTGCCATGCCTTCTTTGGTATGAACACAATGAATATTTCCCCTTTATATATTTGGCTGACTCGATTTCATATCTGATTACATGTACAGCTTTGATAAATTCTTGCTCTGATTTATGGTCTTTGTTTATAATTATGCGGATAAACACGTTGTGTATATACCACGCAAAACTATGATTTCCATTACACCTCCTTTGCCTCCCTAGCGCATCAGCACAAACAACGGCTGCGATGCTGGCTCCGGGGATCAACCACAGTGCGGCCTCCCCAGCGCATCAGCATGACAACCGTCTGGATTGAGCTAAGTAGGGTACATCTCTGGGGTCTTCAAGTGGGCACCTTCCATCCTCAGTGTTTTGTCGACTAGCCCACGACACCTCAAGAGGGCTCGACGGTGATTCTGGTGTCCCAGCATCACCCCCCTCCGTCCCCCACTCAACTCAGCCCAGCTTACTTACCCATACATCAGCGTTTCTTTCTTTCTATTGTGCTTGAGATCCCCAAACAGAATCTTTCCGTCTCAACCATAGCCAGTTGCTGCTCCTCTCTGCTGCTTCAGACAAGTTCTTCACTGTGCGACGCAACTCTTGGCCACTGAATCTGACATCTCTGAGAAACCGGGTTGTAGAGTGTGCCACAAATCCTTGACAACCCACCTCCACTGGGTAAACCCGGACTCTCCATCCTCGCTGTTCCGCTTCAGCAGCTAGTTGAGCATACCTCAGTTTCTTCCTCTCATACGCCTCATCTACAGCATCCTTCCATGGCACTGTTAACTCTACCAGGTGAACAAGACGTGCTGATCCAGACCACAAGACAATATCTGGTCAAAGGTTAGTGGTGGCAATCTCAGGTGGAAAAATAAGCTGTTGACCAACATCTGCCAGCATTTTCCAGTCTAGCAGCATCCAGTTATCCTGGACGAGGCTTGGTTTTAACACCTTTTCTTGGTGGTTGCTCTCCTGGGTGGAGGAATGTTGTCTTTTGTGTGTAATGTTTTGATGGAACTGGTGGCAACTTATTGGTCATGTTACGCTTGTCTTCCGATGCTAAGGCCAAACATCACAGCACCTGGTCATGGCGTCAAGTAAACCGTCCTTGGCTAAGAGCCACCGTACATCCTGTCAAAATGTGCCTTAATGTTGCAGGTGATGAACACAAAGGACATCAGTCCTCTCCTACCCAGAGGTTTAGGTTCCGTGGTGATGGGAGAACATCATATGTTGGCCTGATGAGGAAACTGATCCTGCTTTGTTCCATTGACCATAGGTCTTGCCAGCCGATTTTGCGTTGTTCCACACTCTCCCATCTCATCCATTCTCCCTGCTTGGCCTGGGAAACGGCCTTTAAGCACCTCATCCTCTCCTCCTGCTTTTGCACCTAGTTGACTACCAGCTAATTAAAATGTATTATCTTCATGTTTTACATATATATGTTTTTTTATTATTTATTTTTTTTGCAGAAAAAATGCAAATGCTTAAACACATAACTCCTTGGAACTATAACGAACTGGAATCAATTTGTATGTGAGCGCACCCTCCACTTGAGGTTTGGAAATAGTCTTGATCCTCTGCTGCGTACTAAACCTGGGCCCGGTTTTTCAAAACTTTTAATCTGTATCAAATTGATCCGGATTTTGTAATCCTACATTTTGTGATCGAGATTACTTTTATCTGGATCATTTTTATCTGGTTTTTCACTGCTGGATTACATTTATCCAGATAACAAATAATCACAATTACGAAATCCAGTTTTTTGAATAGGCTAGTTTTTAAAAAACCGGCCCCTGACGATCAGCTGATCCCCAATTTGTTTGTTCGTTGCAATTGGAACTAACTTAATCTGCAGCTGGGGATGATCCTCAGGAAAGTACCGTACTAGCTGTCCTGAAGTTAGTACGCTTGATGTGTACTAAATCTGAATGTTTGTTGCAATTGAGTTTCTGTCTTAATTGTCTCTTAATGACACAAGCAAAGTAAAAAGAGGTTATTGAATTCACAGAATTAGTTACACTTGTGTAAAAAAGATGCAACACAACGATGGAAAGAGAGGCAGGGCATGAACCCCATTGAGAACGTGTGAGCTATCATTGACCGATTCCTGCGAAAGCGTCCAAATAAACCCACTTCCCGGAACAGTAATACAGATTCTGTGCCAGGAATGGGCCCGCAGACCAGGATTGCTAGTCTCGGCCACACAGTGTGAAAGCACATTGCTACTTACACAAAATTAACACCACATATATTTTGACAGTGTTATGTATGACTCCAGAATAAACAGGTGTTCTTTCAAACTTTGGTGTCTATTTACTTCTCTGTCTATATCTCTGGTAGCCGTATGTAAGGGTAACTCATGGCACAAGGAGAAGGACTAGAGGGCACACATGGAAGCTGAATAAAAGTTCAGAAGGTAACATTGCATTGAATAGTTTACCAGATGAAGATGGGGTCACTCAAAAAAAAATAGTAATAATATACAGCCTAATAATAGCTATACCTTTTTATTAGATGATAATCCTCAACACAACTGAACATTCTGCCTTTAAAAATAAATCAATAAATAACTTTTACAAATCACTGTTACTAGCTGCAGAGGGACATTGTGTCTGTAACATCATTCACTTTAATTATGTCAGCTTCTGTTTTAAACTTGCTTATCTTTTTACAAAATTGTACAGCCGGTAAATAAGATATCCAGGTAACAATAAGTTATCTTTCTCACCATTGTCCTGAAAATGTTTATTATATATAAAAAGTATATACAAGTCATTGCAAGTACTTTACATAAGTATAGATGCTGCAATACAAATCCTTGTTGCTTTGTTTGGTTGTTTCACCCTCCAGCGTGCTCCAGAAACATCTGTGAAGCAGCTGTAAGAATTATACATACAATTAATATTCAAAATGAGCCAATAATCATGCTTTTAATGCTTCACTAATATGTCATTTTGATAGGTCAGTTTTCTTCCATGTCTTGAACATCCATACTGTAGCAGGGGGGCGGCTATTAAAGACTGATGTTGACTGAAGGGGGGGGGGAGGGAGCGAGGGATAAACACATAGTTAGATGCCTTGTATTGTGTAGTATATTAGTAAGGTATGATTGGTGTGTGGGTGCTGACTGTGTACAGCTGGGATTGGGTGGGAGTATAGTTAGTTGGGGATTGGGGGGCTAGCATGCTAATTAGGGGAAACCTTAATTCACCAATGACCGAGCCCAGCTGGGCTATATTAGGACAAACAGCGCCGCTGTTTTTTTTTTAGTTTTTTTTTTTAGTTTTTAGGGGTTCATAAAAGAGCAATAAACGGTACTTTTAAGTGCCTTTCAACCTCAAACATTGTCTGTATCATTATTTCACCGTCGCCGCCGCTGAACTAACCTCCCGCTTGGAACCCATAGCCCGCTCGGTGCTACATTGGTGTCAGATCAGACAAGCGGAATCGGGAAATGGATCCAACAGAGAGAGAGGGAACCCGCCAGGGGGAATTGTTGCCTCAGCTCGGAGCGCCCATTGGAAGCAGAGAGTGGGCTATGGCTTGGCTGAAGTCAACGCCAATAATTAATGTGCTCTGGAGGGGCGAAGAGAAGACGCAGCGGATTGAACAGAACCTCCGGTGGATAGAGAAGGAGCAAGAAGAGGAGGTCTACAAGGAAGAACAGAGTGGGGAAATCGACTCAACAATGCTGCCTGATAGCCAAACTGGTAATTAGAGAGATGGGCAGCCAGGCAGCAGAGCTCCACCCCGAGCAAACGTCACGCTTGAACTGGGGATTTCCTTGCTGTCTACCCCGCAGCACTTCACTATCATGGGGGAGCGATTTGGAAAACTCAAGCAGAAGAGAACTCCTGCAAACGACAGCTACAAGGGAAGCCAGACTGCTAATGGAGAACAGAGGGCTGACAGCCTCTGCAGACGCAGAGCAACCATTATGTCATGCAAAGAGAGATCAGGCATTGCAGAACACAGTGAGAGAGAGAGAGGACGTACAGCAACAAGACACACCCCCTGCAAGGAGGAAGGGAATCCAGGCTGCAGTTACAGATGGAGGGGGATGTTCCACAACCTGTCTTGCTTCCCCAACCACCTGCCCCTTTGCATGGACCGGTCCCGAAGCTTCCTTGGTACAATGGTGTCATGTCTTCAGAAGCCTTTTTGACTCAGTTTGAGTTAGTGGCTGAAGATTATGCCTGGTCCCAGCGAAAGAAGGCTTCCTGCCTGTCTCAGTCACTGGAAGGCGCTACAGCAGAGGTATTGCTGGACCTTGGGCCAGAAGAGAGAGTGAATTACCCTGCCCTGGTTGATGCTCTGAAGTGCCGCTTCGGAGACAGCAAATCACCGTACTGGATCAGAGCTAGAGGGGAAAAACTAGGAGCCTACAGCCCCCAGAGCTGCGTCACCAGGTCCGCCTGAAGAGGCCCAGCACACTAAAAGAAGCCCTTGCAAATGCCCAATCCATTGAAGAGGTGTTGCTGGACGAAGAGCCACTACCACGCCACCTTACTTCCAAGCCAGTCCGATCGGTGGATCACACGTGGAGAGACACTGAAGGCAGTGACAGCGAACCAGAGTTCACTTATAAAGTGAGAGCGGCTACTACCAAACCCTCGACGAGCCCAGCAGTTGAACCCAGCCGCAGCTGAATTCCACCCAAGTCAGCCCCGCATTGTGGGCCGCACTGGTGACAGGGCCTTCCTACGTGCGTCTGTCCCGTTGAGGGGGTCCCCTGCACACTCTCATCGACAGCGGCTCCTCCTTCACTGTCGTTCATCCTGATGTCCTTCAACAAGCCGTAGGAGACTGGAGAGTCCGACCGACGTCGTTCCAGTTAAAAATGGTCATGGGAGAGTTAGCCCCCATGGAAGTCAGGGGCCAACTGCGAGTCACATACGCTGGACTGACCTTTCGGCATGAAGTTTGGCTCGCCACAGTGCAAGACTGCTGTATCTTCGTGTTGGATTTCCTTAGGAGGGCAGGCATCTCCCTTGACCTTCGCCATGGGCATATAACCACCTCTGCCGAGCATGGCCTGGCACTGCCAGCCTTAGGGAAGTCGACCAAGGGCCGGGGAGTGGCGTGCTGTGTACAGACGGCCCTGCAGCCAATGTCAGCTGCTGCTGAAATCCTTCCTCCGGAGCCCCCCAGCTCACAGGGCACAGCAGCTTTGCCTTTGCCAGCCCCCTGCTGGAACTGCTCGCCTGCTGGAAACCCATGCCTGCTTGCACCGGACAACCCCAGCCGCCAACCTTCTTTACAGCCATGGCCAGTTCATCACCAGGAGCTACCCCATTGTGTCCCCTGCTCTACACTGGGAGGGTTGCCCCCAACCCCACAGCACTTCCAGGCCGCCGTTACCACAAACATCGTCCCTCCTTCAAAGCCCACACCTGCCCTAGCTACGACCCAGAAGACCGGCATGAAGCAGCGATCTGTCACCCCCCCGAGACAAAGACGGCAGTGGAAGCAGTCTGGCACCATAGCTGCGAGGGGCTTAGCCAAGAGCAGAAGGACCAGTTGGGGGAGCTGCTGGCCAAGCCTGAAGAAACCGGCCTCACCCATATTATCCAGCATTCCATTAACACTGGTGAGTCCTCCCCGATTAGGCAGCGCCCCCGCCGACTTCCACTTGCCAAACAAGGAGTAGCTGAGGAGCTTACTGGCAAGTGGGTACTGGCAAGTCAAGCTCTCCCTGGACGCCTGTTCCAAAACTGCCTTCTCAACTGGGAGGGGCTTGTGGCAGTTCCAAGTCATGCCGTTTGGGCTGTGCAGTGCCCCTGCCACATTTGAATGTCTACTGCCCGGCATTCCCCCTCAAGTGTGCCTGGTATATCTTGATGACCTGCTAGTGCATGCCCCCACCTTCGAGCAGGCGCTGGAAAACTTGAGGACAGTGTTGCAGCGACTGGCGGCCGGACTTAAGCTGCATTCGGACAAGTGCCGCTCTATGCAGCGGGAGGTCTACTTCCTAGGGCATGTTGCGGGGCAGGATGGAATCAAGACTGACCTGTCAAAAATCAACGCAGTGAGGGAGTGGCCCAGGCTGGCTGACCAACGCCAGCTACGAGGGTTCATTGGGCTCGCCTCCTATTACTGCCACTTCGTTCTCCGCTTCGACTACATCACATCCCCTCTCCACCGACTCTTGAAGAAGAGCCAGTCCTTTGACTGGGACGAGAAGCTTTTGCCACCCTGAAGGAAGGACTGACTCAGGCACCTGTTCTTATGTTGCCTTCTGCGGACCGACCATGCTTCACTCCAGTGGCTGGTCAACTTTAAGGAGCCCGAAGGGCAGCTAGCCCGCTGGCTAGAGCAGCTGCAAGAGTTTGATTTCACCATCCAGCATAGGGTTGGAGAGAAGCACTCCAATGCTGATGTGATGTCCAGACGCCCCTGCTTGCTAGATGAATGCGCCTACTGCCTGAAGAGGGTGCAGCAGACAGAGGAGCAAGGGGGGTCGGAGGAGCCATACCACCTGAGAGCCCGAGCAGAGGGTGTTGGCCAGACGAGGGAGTGCGGGGAGATCCGTGTTGTGCCTGCATCAGAGTGGCGAGCGCAGCATGAGGGAGACCAGGATCTAGCACCGGTCTTCCAGTGGCTGGCGGAAAACCGACGGACGGTCTGGGAGGATGTAGCTGCTTCCCCTTGGCAAACAATTACAAGTGACTCTATAGCTTGCAGCTGCTACCTCGTTTACCTTCCGGGTCAATACGTTCCTGCAACGGGGTCTTGTCTTTTTCCAAGCTGACTGACTTTCTGACCCAGGAAATGAACTGTCAGGCCAACCCGTCCAAAGCCTTTCCCTTTCACTACTTAGCGCCCTCACAGGTCGGGAGGGAGATTTACAGCTAGAACTCATATTCCCGTCACATATCCCACTGTTCAGAGTGGAGCCGAAGGAACACTTGGCTGAATCTATCTTTCCCATTACTCCCCCCCTCCTGGGAAAAATAATCAGCATTTTGATGGCCTTTCCCTGCACGGTGTACCATGTGGTACATGAAGGGCTGCAACGCCAGATACCACCGAGTTATCCGGGCATTGCTCTCCTTCATTGTGCTTGACCACTTGAGTGGGGTGTGGTCTGTGACAAGATCAAATGAGTGTCCCAGCAGGTAGTATCGTAAAGAGTGAGTAGCCCATTTAATGGCCAAACACTCCTTTTCGACTACTGAGTAGTTGCGTTCCCGAAGTAGCATTTTTTTTTTACTGATGTACAGTATCGGGTATTCTACTCCATCTACTGTACCTTTTGAGACAAGACAGCACCCAAACCCACATCCGAGGTGTCGGTGTGGAGGATGAATCTTTTGGTGAAATCTGGTGTGATAAGAGTGGGGGCCTGGCAAAGTCTATGCTTAATAGTATCAAACGCTCCCTGACACTCAGCTGACCAATTAATTAAATTTGGAGCACTCTTTTTGGTGAGGTCAACTAAAGGGTTAACCGCTGTGGCATACTCAGGGATAAAGCAGCGGTAATAACCGGCTAATCCTAGTAGTGACCTCACCTGAGTCTTGGTTTTGGGGATCTCTGCATCAACCAAAGCCTGGATTTTAGTGACTACAGGTCTCACCCTTCCATTCCCCATTAAAAAATCCCCAAATATTGAGTTCCTGAAATCCACGCAGAAGCGGTTGGTGCCGTCTTTCTTAGCCACTATGACAATAGGACTGCACCACTCGCTCCTGGAAGGTTCAATCACCCCAAGCTCGAGCATGTCCCATACCTCTTTGCGAACGCCACTTCGTCGACTTTCTGGGATCCAGTAAGGTCTCTCCTGCACGACGACACCTGGTGGAGAGATAATGTCATATTCAACCAAATTAGTTCTGCCGGGCAAGTCAGAAAAAACATCGCTGAATTCCTCTGTAAGCTTACACATCTCCCATTGCTGGTCTGGAACCAATTGTTCCACAATCGGAATTATTTTTGTGCTAGGAGTCTCTGGACAGGGGCCTAAATCATCCTCTATGTTGCCTGGGGCTATAAATAAGACCTCCCTTGCCTGCCAGGACTTTAATAAATTGACATGATAAATTTCACGTTCATTATGGTGATTGGGTTGTCTTATTTCGTAATTCACCTTTCCTATAGCCCGAATCACTTCATATGGCCCCTGCCATTTAGCACATAACTTGGATTCTGAGGAGGGAAGCAGCAGCATTACCTTGTCTCCTGGTCGAAAGGTTCAAATTAGTGCATTTTTGTTGTAATGCTGCTGTTGTCGGTGCTGAGCCGATCTGAGGTTGTCCTGGGCCAAACGACCGACCAAATCTATTGTTTTTGTTTTTGTTGGGAAAAAAGAGAAAATGGGCAGAAGAAGCAGGCAGCGGCAGCAGCAACAAAAGCTGCTTCCACCCCTGCTGGAGGACCCAGCCAGCCTTTTTCCCTGGTGTTCCTGGTATGGGAAGGAGGACCACCACTGGGAATCCTGCCCAGAGGTGCCACCAGCGGACTGATGTGGCCGTTGCGAGGTCTACGGCCACAACTGGGCAGGATGCTCCTATGCCCAGGCCCAGGAAGAGGAGCAACTGCCACCCCAGGTACCAGTGTCCACCCCTCTACCTCCACTGCCACTGTGTTCACCATCATCCCGGGAGATTTGGTTGATACACCCAGAGGGGATGGGAGGAAAAAGGAGGAAGAGCTGCAAGAGGCAGCAGCAACAGCTGCCACCGGATGACATTTTGCCAAATCTATATAGTAGATGAGTGGTGCCCTGGTTGTGGGGCACACAGTGGCCATCTATCCCACCCAAACAGAGGTGAGGAGAAGGAGGCAGAGAGGAAGGAAGACATGGGAGGAAGTCGTGCACCAACTGCATGCAGTACGGGCATGAGGAGCACCACTGCCTCAGACCTGGAGTGGGAGGAGCCTGAACGTCCTGCACCTGAGTGGGAGGAGCCCGAACGTCCTGCGCCTGAGTGGGAGGAGCCCAAATGTCTACAGCCCAAGAGGGGGGAGTCGGTGCGTCCACAGCCCAAGAGGGGGGAGTCGGTGCGTCCACAGCCCAAGAGGGGGAAGGCCGAATATCCACAGCTCAGGTATCCGCCAGCAGAGGGATAGTACCTGCTGGTGCCACCTCCTCCGCCGTGGGAGGACTGTGTGTCACTCCCACCTCCACCAGCAAAGGGAGAGTTCCTGCTGGTTCCGCCTCCACCTCCGTAGGAGGACGACTTGCCGCTCCCACCTCCACCAGCAGAGGGAGAGTACCTGCTTGGTTCCGCCTCCAGCGCCACCGTCAGCAGAGGGAGCATGCCTGCGGGTTTCCCCGCTGCTGCCGTCCCGAGGGCCAGAGGGAGTGGAGCTGCCGTCCGGAGAGCCAGAGGGGTTGGAGCTGCCGTCCTGAGAGCCAGAGGGGGCGGAGCTCCAGCCCGAGAGCTGGAAGGGGAGGAGCCACGGACCTGAGAGCCAGAAGGGGAGGAGCCACTGACCCGAGAGTCAGAAGGGAAGGAACCACGGACCAGTGAACCGGAAGGGGAGTAGGCTGACGCCCCTCAGCAGCCCTTGCACTGAGAGGAGCTCAGTGGAGGCGCACCCGACTGCGACGGCAGGAGGTGTCAGCCCGACCTCAGAGGCCGCTAGAATGGCCAAAGCCACCACCGCTGATGCCGGAGTGGCTGGAGCCGTTGCCACCGGAGGAGCTGGAACTGCCGTTGCCGGAGTGGCTGCCGTCTCCGCCTGCTGTTCCCAAGGGTCCGCCGTCTCCGCCTGCTGTTCCCGAGGGTCCGCCGTCTCCGCCTGCTGTTCCCGAGGGTCCGCCGTCTCCGCCTGCTGTTCCCGAGGGTCCGCCGTCTCCGCCTGCTGTTCCCGAGGGTCCGCCGTCTCCGCCTGCTGTTCCCGAGGGTCCGCCATCTCCGCCTGCTGTTCCCGAGGGTCCGCCGTCTCCGCCTGCTGTTCCCGAGGGTCCGCCGTCTCCGCCTGCTGTTCCCGAGGGTCCGCCGTCTCCGCCTGCTGTTCCCGAGGGTCCGCCGTCTCCGCCTGCTGTTCCCGAGGGTCCGCCGTCTCCGCCTGCTGTTCCCGCCTCCGCCACCAGAGGGAGATGGGCCGCCGTTCCCACCTCTGCTACCAGAGGTGCCACCAGCACTGCTCCTGCTGGAGGGTCCAGGTTCCCTGCCAGCGTTCGCTTGCTTTGAAGGTCCGGGGCCCCCGCCATTGAAGAAAGCTGGGGGGATCCGACATCAACCCCACCCACCACCGCCCACTGAAATAGCCCACTCGAGGGACATAAGGGGACTCTTGGGGGGAGGGGGGGTTGGCCAATTGCGGCCTGCGTAATTTGTACATGGGGGAGGTGTGTGGCAGAGTAGGGCTCTGCCCTTGGAAATATTGGCAGGGATGGGGTTAAATTCTCCTCCCTGCCCAGGTTTATTGTGTCAGGTGGGAATCATTAACAATCAATCAGCACCCAGCCACCTGACATAAAAGGAGGCCTCAGCTCCTCATTAAGAACAGGTAGCTGAGGAAGCAAGGGTGATTTTTCTTTGTGTGCTGTTTTTTTGTAATTTTGCAGTCCAGTGAAGGCAAAGCTCAGCCTGGAAGCCTTATTTTTGTAAGTTTTACTTTGTGTTTATTGTTTGTGTTTTAAAAACCTTTTGTTTGGCCCTCGTGCCTGTTTATTTTTTGTTTTCCATTTAATATAAGTCTTTGGTTTGAACTGCAGTCTGTCTCTGGGCCTCATCCCTTGCGCCATCCTGTCACACCTACCTTTTCAATGAGCGCAGTTTAGCACTCCTCCCTCTTTCTCTCCTCTCTATCCCGTCTGCTATCCAGTGCCTCCAGCAGCTCCGCTAGTGTGTTGCGATCCATCCCGTGTTCTGACACCACGTGTGGCAAAGTGGTTGCTGATTATGTACAGAGGTGATGCAGTGCAGGAATAAACAGACAGAGATTTGTAATCCGGTATGGAAAAATATACGTTTTATTTTAGTTATAATCCAGGTCTGGTGACCAAATAATTAACTCCGGTTATACACAGCGATGCGTAAAACACTGAGAACAGTAACAGGGATTGCAGCCCTAAACAATAAACACAGTATCTCTCCCACAATATACAACCAGGGTCACCAGTCCTGGGTGTGTGCTGTAGTGCTCGTGGTGGGTGATACAGTTTAAAGAGTGACAAATAGTGCAGTGCTGTTCCGGGTTCAGTGCTGGCTCTTAGCGACAGCTCCGGAACGTGTTAGCCATCTATAAACACACAAGTAACAATTATTAGTGATGGGTACAAAGCCTCACCAAACCATTAGAAGCAAACAGTGTTGTGAATCAAAGGTTTAATTGGTTCGCATGAAGCAATACATCACGTGACACAAACGGCAACAGTTCTACGGATCCTCTGAAGCTGCAGACGCTCGGGGTATTCAGTCACGCACACTCACGGACTAAAATCTTGCTGACGGTGTCGTAGGTGCACTAACGAAACGTTTTGATGGTATATTTACAAAAGAAGACACAAACCACCAATACAACGCTTTACTTCGAATCAATAATGCTTCGTTGACGTAGGTTATAACTGGAAGGAAGAATATACTGTTTGTCAAATTACATTTTAAATGAATTTCAATTAATCTTTGTTAAATTATATATATATATATATATATATATATATATATATATATATATATATATATATATACAGACGTGCTCAAATTTGTTGGTACCCTTACAGCTCATTGAAATAATGCTTCATTCCTCCTGAAAAGTGATGAAATTAAAAGCTATTTTATCATGTATACTTGCATGCCTTTGGTATGTCATAGAATAAAGCAAAGAAGCTGTGAAAAGAGATGAATTATTGCTTATTCTACAAAGATATTCTAAAATGGCCTGGACACATTTGTTGGTACCCCTTAGAAAAGATAATAAATAATTGGATTATAGTGATATTTCAAACTAATTGGTTTCTTTAATTAGTATCACACATGTCTCCAATCTTGTAATCAGTCATTCAGCCTATTTAAATGGAGAAAAGTAGTCACTGTGCTGTTTGGTATCTTGTGTGCACCACACTGAGCAAAGGAGAGAGTTGTCTGAGGAGATCAGAAAGAAAATAATAGACAAGCATGGTAAAGGTAAAGGCTACAAGACCATCTCCAAGCAGCTTGATGTTCCTGTGACAACAGTTGCAAATATTATTATGAAGTTTAAGGTCCATGGAACTGTAGCCAACCTCCCTGGGTGCGGCCGCAAGAGGAAAATCGACCCCAGATTGAACAAAAGGATAGTGCGAATGGTAGAAAAAGAACCAAGGATAACTGCCAAAGAGATACAAGCTGAACTCCAAGGTGAAGGTACGTCAGTTTCTGATCGCACCATCTGTCGCTTTTTGAGCGAAAGTGGGCTCCATGGATGAAGACCCAGGAGGACTCCACTTTTGAAAGAAAAACATAAAAAAGCCAGACTGGAATTTGCTAAAATGCATATTGACAAGCCACAATCCTTCTGGGAGAATGTCCTTTGGACAGATGAGTCAAAACTGGAGCTTTTTGGCAAGTCACATCAGCTCTATGTTCACAGACGAAAAAATGAAGCTTTCAAAGAAAAGAACACCATACCTACAGTGAAACATGGAGGAGGCTCGGTTATGTTTTGGGGCTGCTTTGCTGCGCCTGGCACAGGGTGCCTTGAATCTGTGCAGGGCACAATGAAATCTCAAGACTATCAAGGCATTCTGGAGCGAAACGTACTGCCCAGTGTCAGAAAGCTCTGTCTCAGTCGCAGGTCATGGGTCCTCCAACAGGATAATGACCCAAAACACACAGCTAAAAGCACTCAAGAATGGCTAAGAACAAAACATTGGACTATTCTGAAGTGGCCTTCTATGAGTCCTGATCTGAATCCTATCGAACATCTATGGAAAGAGCTGAAACTTGCAGTCTGGAGAAGGCACCCATCAAACCTGAGACAGCTGGAGCAGTTTGCTCAGGAAGAGTGGGCCAAACTACCTGTTAACAGGTGCAGAAGTCTCATTGAGAGCTACAGAAAAAGTTTGATTGCAGTGATTGCCTCTAAAGGTTGTGCAACAAAATATTAGGTTAGCAGTCCCATCATTTTTGACCATGCCATTTTCATTTGTTTTATTATTTACAATATTATGTTGAATAAAAAATCAAAAGCAAAGTCTGATTTCTATTAAATATGGAATAAACAATGGTGGATGCCAATTACTTTTGTCAGTTTCAAGTTATTTCAGAGAAAATTGTGCATTCTTCGTTTTTTGTGGAGGGGTACCAACAAATTTGAGCACGTCTGTGTGTATGTATATAATATATATATATATATATATATATATATATAATATATATATATATATATATTGTAATAGATTCGCAACTCACACAGGTTCGTTGCCCCTTTAAAAATAGACCCAATACACAGAAATGGATTTTTAAGTGCGGTTGCACAAAATTTTTAATGAACACAAACAAAAACACAAAACAAACACCTAGCTCTTTACGAGCACTAACTAAACAAACAGGAACCTAAACTATAAATCAGGACAGCTAAGCTGTTTACCTGGAACACAAAACAAAATCTTCACCACGAAACAAACCACACAGGTTTGCGTGCGTGTGCGTGTGCGTGTGCGTGTGCGTGTGTGTGCGCGTGCGTGCCAGGTAAACGGCTTAGCCGTCCTGCAGGTTAGTAAGGGAAAAACCTGTATAGTTAGCGCTCCAAGACGGAGTTAGGTTTTTGTTTTGTTTTATTTTGTGTTTACTAAAAAAAATAGCGCGTCACCGCTGGAAAAATCTACTTCTTGTGTGCTGGGTCGTATTTTTAAAGGGGCAACGAACCGAGTGAGTGCGAATCTGTTACAATATATATATATATATATATATATATATATATATATATATATATATATATATATATATATATATATATATGCTGGCTACAACTATGTGAAATTGGGGGAGTTTAATTATTATAAAAATAAATGTAATGATTATTTGAGATGTTTTCCAGAAATAATTGTTAATAAAATGTCTTTTCAAACCTTTGTCAAAGAACTCTTGAAGTCAATATTATTTCATTGTGATACATCAACAAAATAAATATAATTTATAAATATCAAATTGCTATACTATTGAACACACCATTACACCTTAAAGCACCATATGCTGTTGATATTTGTGCTATGACTATGGGATCCATGGCGGCTCTATGAGTTTAGTGCGAGGAAGTTAATTTTTAATTACACGACTTATTAACTTGTTGCGCCACCGGGAAACTGGCTAACAAACGAAATATCAAATATCAAATATCTTACTTGTTTCAACACTAATTTCCCAGCCGAGTACATCTGTTGTCAGATATGCCTACCTTTCTAAATCAACATTATCATGCTTTCGATTGTACAACAATTTTACATTTCAAGTATGATACAGCGTATGCGTGACTGGCTTTTCTGTTGGGTAATCACGTGTGGTTGATATATAACCAGATAACAGAGAAATTATATAATGTAACTTTATTTTGTAAGTCACAAATGACACTGACAGAGCCTGTAGAAAGCGTGCTTTATGGTGTCTATCGTGTACATTAGGCTACAGATCATTATTTCTAAATGCCAAGTTCCAGGCAATAGCAGCCTGTGTGTATGTAACTCGTATGTTCATGTTCAAGTATGTTCAATGACGCGGCTCTACCAATAGATGTCACTATGGAGCACTAAGCGCTTCAAGTGATTCGGCTCAGTGAATCTTTTATGAAGCAGGGGGTTCAGTGGTTCAAGAGGCTTCACTTTTCCCACCACTAACAATTATAGACAAGACAAACAAACAAACACTCACGATACGCTTAATACACAGTGCACGGGTACTTCCAGGTGTATTTCAAAACCAAAAACGAAGGAAAAGATTTACAATTCTCCGGCCCCTTTTATGCTGTTATGCATGACCCCTTGGTAAACGATTACAGCTGACTCTTTTCCTTGCAGCTGCTACCTCGTTTACCTTCCAGGTCAATACGTTCCCGCACCAGAGTCTCGTCTTCTTCCAGGCTGACTGACCTCCCGACCCAGAGAATAAACTGTCAGACCAACCTGTCCAAAGCCTTTCCCTTTCGCTACTTAGTACCCTCACAGGTCGAGAGGGAGATTTACAACCAGAACTCATTATATTTCCGTCACAGTGCACCTTCATGGTTTCATACTTGTTTAAACATTCATTGTTTTGTTAAACTAACCTTTAGTAAACAAAATAGCGCAGGGTTTGTAGTGATGTAGTGTTGATCATCCTTAATAATACATACACGTTGTTGCAATGATAATATTGTAGCCTGAAAGAAAAGAACATAGCAAAGACTTCATTTATGTTCTTAAGTGTACGTTTTTGCGACCTAAAATAACCTTACATGTATTTGTTAAAAACAAATATCTTTATTCTAGTTACAAGAAATGTGAGTCTTTTATAACCAGTTCCATGCTATATGGTTGCCTTATAATGGGGTAGCACGGTAGATGTACTATAGTTCCTAGGCACTTTGTAATATTTATAGATATGTCACTTCATTATCATAACAGCAAATTCTCCACACACCTGATTATTTTGTCTTAATTTGTTTATTAATATCACTTATTTTTTCTGATAGGAAGCGCCTGACTTGCGGCACTTTTTTCCAGTATCTTTTCTGCGGTCTCCCCTTTGCTTCATTCTTTCCACCAGGCATTCCATGGAAGGAGAAAAAAAAAAATAACAAAACCATAAAATTTATATACTAAATTTAAAAAACACACTTTATAACATGTTGTGACAGGGATGGCTGAGTGGTGGGCAGCTGGCTCTTTGAGCTAATATATATATATATATATATATATATTATTTCAAAGTGCACCAACTAAAAAAAAAAAAATCCTATACTACTGCTCCTGACCTGACTCCTCCGAAGGCGCTGTATCCCACGAAGACACCATATGTCACAGATGGCTTTGTGTGGCGTGTGGGTGGTGACGTCAGGTTCAGGAAGCAGCAGTCAAAAACATTCAGCAGTCAGAAATATTCACTGAAACGCTGTGGCTGCACTCAGTGTTTTATTAAATAATAAAACAAAAGATTTAAACAGAACACCAAACAAAAAGGCACAAGGGCCAAACAAACAAACAATAACATTAACAAGTATACTGTACATAGCAATTTATTGTTTCACTCACTCACTCACTCACTCACTCACTCCGCAAAACACGTCTCGAGTGGGGAGTGGGTCTTTAATATTCGTGGTTGGAGCCTTAATTACCTGTTAATAAATTACCTTATTAAGGCTCCACCCACATTCCCACGAGAGTTCTAGGGAAGGGGTTTTAACCCCATACCGACCTACTAACATTACAAGACCGGTCTCAAACAATAAAAGGATGGTGATCGACCGCCCGCACATAAATAATAAGGATTAGGACGGACGGCTTTGTCCGCCCGCATACGCATACAAATACAACAAATACAACAACAACAACAACAACAATAATAATAATAATAATAATAATACATAACATATAAATATACAAATAATAATACAGGGGCGGGGTGTACTCCGTCACAAGCACTCACATAATTTATAGAATGTAACATTTTAGTTTTCTTCTATAAGTGGCATTTTGCTGCAACTGTATTAAAGTGTTGTTGTGTGCTATTGCGCACACATCTCTGTAGTAGCGTTCTTGACCTAAAAGTGGGCATGTTTGAATGAAACATGATCTTGCTAAATCGTAAACATAGTTGTGAATGTAAATAATACCAACAGTTTTGTCCTTGATTACCTCCCAATGTTCCCTTTAAGAATGCAACACAATGGCTGCATTAACTGTATTAAGAAATTGCTATAGAACATTGTAAAATAATATTTGTTCTACAGCTGTGGACAAAAATCAAATCATTATCCTTACAAGTCCTTAAAAAGAAAAACAGGAGATATTATGATAAATTATACCTATCATCTTATGTTCTGATACATAACCACATCATCAGCACTAAACTGAACTGCTCAGCATTCCTTCTCCTGTCATGGTCCGTTTTCTGTCTGCTCCTGGCCCTTTCTAATTGTTCTGCCGCTAGAGCTAAAATAATTGAAAATAATTTAAATTCAGTATAACTGATTTTAAAACACTGCGCTCATATTTTGATGTATAAAGAGGTGGTAGTTTATTGTAGGACTTTTTTCAACTAACCAACAAAATAGCCAAGACAAGGTGAAATAAAACTGACAAAACAGAAGTATTAGCGACACACTTTTTTTTTCTAAAAAGCTCAAATGATAAACATATTTACTCTTGCAAAACTTTGTCTAAGGGTGATATGCAGCGGTGACCTTGTGACGTACACCATATGTTTCCAATGTGGTGTCTACAGAGTTATTGCAGAATTCCCTGCCTCGATCAGATAGTACTGCATACTCTGGTGCACCCATCCTCTTGAATATTCTTTCTAATGCTTTCTGTAACTTAAATCAGTGATGACATTACATTCTTTGAAATTCGGGCAGCTCCTGATATTTGGTAATCAGAACTTTAAGATACTGATATATTGTGGTTACTAAACCTGCAGATTTACAATAGTACACAGTGCTTATCCAGTACTTAGCAATGAGGTGCTAAATCGAACGCTGATACGCTGTAGTATGAAGAAAAAGATGGCCGCACACTCATATGTTTACTGTTATTTCAGGCATTTAAAAAGAAATATACAGTATATTGACTTAACATGTAATTTCAATATAGCAAAGACTACAAAATATAGACTGTGGAAGGGTGTGGGAAAACACAAGGCAGACACAAAGCTCAAATATGAAATGCCAGCACAGGCGCCCAGATTTATTAGTCCATGCTCAGTTGGCAGGTGCTTCTGTGACAGTTCGGGGGCACTCTACCTGCAATGGTATTGTGCCCTGTCTTTATAAATCACACACGCAGGTGTGTAAACCAAAAAATGAATAAGTAAAATGCGAAAGGAAAAAGGAAAACAAAACACTAAGGAAAAACTACAAAATAAAGTGTGCAGGTTTTTAACAGTGGCTTGTTGCTCCCTCTAGCGTTGGAAGCCCCGAGAAACAGGCACTGCTCAATATCCTCTCTTACACACTGTGAGACGGCTCAGTCCTGCTAAGCTAACTATCCAAGACAGTGACAAGGTGCGTGGTTTGCTTGTACCACTGGGTCTGTGTGTCTTATGCTGTAGTTGCCGCAAGGTCTCCCCGACTCACTGCTCCAGAGTCAGAGAGGATACAAAGAGGATACAGAGAGGATACAAAACAGTGCCCTTTTATCCAGTCATTCACTCACGTGTCGTCCCACCCCCCAGTCAATGACAGAGCGTCAGCCGATTTCTTCACAGCTGACTCCTGTCAACAAGACATTGCCTGACAGCGTGGGAATACACGGGGTGTCCGAACCCCCTACAAGCTCACGCATGCGCCTGACAGCCAGTCCAGATCCCTCCCCTCTCACACCTCCTTCCCCCTCAGAATGGTACCACCGGTCCATTAGAAAATTCTACACCCCTATGCCTTCCCGAGAAAAAAAAAAAGCATTTTGGTGTAGTTTTCCTGCTTGGTGGACAACCCTGAAGGCATAGGGCTGCAGCGCCAGGTACCACTGCGTGATTCTGGTGTTGTTATCCTTCATTCAGTGGAGCCATGCTAATGGGGCATGATCTGTGACAAGGGTGAAGTGTCGCCCCAGGAGGTAGTACCGGAGTGCCTCGACTGCCAGTTTTACTGCGAGACACTCCTTCTCGATGGTACTATAGTTTTTCTCGCAGGGAAGGAGAATCCTGCTGATATATAGGACCAGGTGCTCACTTCACTTCCCCATACCTCCTGGGACAACACTGCCCCGAGACCTGTCTCAGACGCATCTGTCTGTAGGGTAAACCTCCGACTACAGTCTCCTCTTCAAGGTGAAAAAGGCCCTCTGACACGGCTCCATTGGACCGTATTTGGGGCAGCCTTCCGGATTAGGTCTGTCAAGGGAGCGGCGACAGTAGCAAAGCTTGGGATGAATTTACGATAATATCCCGCCAGTCCCAAGAAAGAACGCACCTGGGTTTTTGTGCGGTCTGATCTGGCCGCCTCCTACTCGATACCCCAAATACTCCGACTCACTCTTCCCAATTGCACACATCTTTGGGTTAGCAGCGAGTCCAGCCTACCGCAAGGACTGCAGCACTGCCGCTACCTTACACAGATGACTCGGCCAGTCCTCACTGTGGATAACCACATCATCTATGTAAGCAGCAGCGTACTGCTGATGGGGCCGCAAAATGCGATCCATCATCCGCTGGAAAGTGGCCGGTGCTCCATGCAACCCAAAGGGCATGGTAATAAACTGGTATAACATGAAGGGAGTCGAAAACACTGTTCTCTCCTGTGATTCTGGGGTTAGGGGTATCTGCCAGTACCCCTTCGTTAAATCGAGTGTTGTCATAAAATGAGCCGTGCTAAAACGCTCCAGCAATTCATCAACCCGGGGCATGGGATAAGCATCAAACTTCGATTTTTCATTCACTCTTATAAAATCAATGCAAAATTGTGTCGACCCGTCTGGCTTATCTACTAAAACGATTGGACTATTCCAGTCACTCTTGGACTCTTCTATTACCCCCAGCTTGAGCATTTCCTCAATCTCTGCTTTCACTACCTGCCTTTTACATTCAGGTATGCGGTATGGCCTCTGGATAACGCGTAGCGCAATCCAGAATAACCAACAGGTGCGTGTATCCCAACATACTTCGCTCCAGCGGTTCAACTATATGTACCCCAATACGCTCAAACGGAGCTTCCACAAGTGGCAATGGCACAAGGGGGGCTCATGGCACTCTGGGCACTGCTCACAAAACCGCCTCACATCGCCATCCAGCCCCAGCCAATTGAACCGTGCCTCAAGTCTCGCTTTAGTTTTGTCCCTACCCAAGTGACCAGACAGGGGAACAGCGTGAGCCATATGCAAGAAATCCTCCCTAAAGGGTTTAGAGACAAGCAACTGGCAACGCACCTCACCGATTTGGTGCAATTTATTAACCCGATACAGTAGATCACTGTCAGTTTCAAAGTGTGGGTACGTGGCAACACGACTGGGCTCAACCACCTGACCATTAACTATAGCTGCTTGCTCAAATAGCCGGCCCAGTGCGTCGTCACATCCTTTCTTGAGTTGAAAGTCACGGGGCCAAGCTAAAAAATCAGCTATCATGGCTTCCAACTTGGGGTCAGGTTGGTCCTGAGCGGAGGTGGATGGACCAGGCCCCTGTGCTGGCTCCTGCACCTCCCCCCCAGAACCTTCAACAACCACCCCTACCCGAACATGACCAGACTCCATTGCCAGCCCTCATTCTTAGCGGCCCGGCGTCCCCTTTTTGTTTTTCTGGGTTGAAATCTGTGACAAAACCACAAAATATAGTGTGCAGGTTTTTAACCGCGGCTCGGTGCTCCCTCTAGTGGTGGAAGCCCAGAGAAACAGGCACTACTCAATATCCTCTCTTATACACTGTGGGACAGCTCAGTCCCGCTAAGCTAACTATCTAAGACAGTGACAAGGAAATAACCGGCTCTGTGTGTCTCACGCTGGAGTTGCCGTACTGTCTCCCCGACTGCTCCAGAGTTTCCAGTTTCCCTTCAGAGTATCAGGATTCTGTCATGAAGTCACGCTGTACTATACTTCCTGTATGAGCCAGAGAGGATACAAAACAGTGCCCTTTTATTCAGTCATTCACCCCACCCCCCAGCCAATGACAAGCTCACGCCTGACGGCAAGTCCAGATCCCTCCCCTCTCACATAGACCCATTAAATATAGTATTTATATCAAAACAATTAAAATGTATCATTTACAATTTAAATTAATACATTTTATAAATTGATTGGTAATGATTACTTATGTTATGTCTTATGTAGTCATGGTATTGAAATGTAAATTATTAAATGATCACTATCTGATGTTTCGGGTGTTTTCAATTATGCTCATAGACTGAGCCTTTAAAAAAGTGATTGACTCTTTGGTTTCAATTTAACCTGATGAAAACCTTGCAGTTGAAATGTCAGTTTTTAAGAATGCCTTAAATATTAAATAAAATAAAGTTTTATTATGTGAGTGTAAGTCATCTTTTTCTTCTTACAATATATTAACAATATAAATTAACTGCAAACAGGTGTAACAATAGCTAAGTCACTGTGTGATATAAAGAAGCGACTACAGTTTCATGTATTTTGAGAATCAAAAACAGTTTGTAAAAGTAGACAGAAAAAAAAAACACTTGCTGTGAACTGGTTATGTGATAGTAGGATTAATTTTACCCCCACTTCATCGCCTACTTTGCAGGGAATGGGCTCTGCCTCCACCCACTTGGTGAAATAGCAGGTCATTGTCAGCAAGTACACGTTACCTGCATCTGTTTTTGGCAGGGGACCGATCAGGTCTGTTACATAATGCAATACACATTATGTTGAGCTGTGTCACTACGCAGGACGCAACGTGCTGTCGCGGCGGAGCTAGTGTTGATAAGAGCATGTTCGGATTTGTATGAGGATTACACGACTCGTTAATAAATGTTAAGTAGGGGCTCCCGAGTGGCGCATCCAGTAAAGGCGCTCCACGCGGAGCGCAGGATGTGCCCTATAGCCTGTAAATCGCAGGTTCGAATCCAGGCTATGTCACAGCTGATCGTGATCGGGAGTTCCTATGGGGTGGCGCACAATTGGCCGAGCGCTGCCCGGGTAGGGAGGGCTTAGGTCGGCAGGGGAATCCATGGCTCACCGCGCATCAGCGACCCCTGTGGCCGATAGGGTGCCTGTGGTTCTGCAGTGGAGCTGCCAGTTCTGTGTTGTCCTCCGGCACTATAGGTCTGGTAGCATTGCTGTGGATCCGCAGTGTGAAAAATGACAGCTTGGCAGGAGCACGTTTCGGAGGACGCGTGCTCCAGCCGCCGTTTCCCGAGTCGGCGGGGGGGTTGCGAGTGGTGGGCCGAGGATACAGATAATGATTGGGCATGCTAAATTGGGGAGAAAACCGGGGTAAAAAAATTGGCGACGACTAAATTCTTTTAAATTAGTAAAAAAAAAAATTTGTTTAAAAATAAATGTTAAGTATTGTTTCAAAGTTAAACCTGTCTGAGTCATGTATTCCCAGAGCAAGGTTCCTACCTTACAGGAACTACAAAGACTGTGAAAACCCAACGAGACCAAACGAACTGAAACAGCGGCCTAATGAAATCCAGTAAGTCTCGTTCATCTGCGGGGCCACAAACATGACAAGGTGTCAGAAGTAAAGCAGGCCACTCTTCCTCCTCTTCAAAGTGAAAAAAAAACAAAAAAAAAAAACGAGAACATAAAAATCATAAAAGCTTTTTTTTCTCTCTCGAAAATTGAGTGCATATATATATTGTAACACAGCAGGGAGGGGGTTAATATCCTCCCTGCAGAAAACATGTGCATATGCACATTTTGTTAATTTGCTTATTGTTTAATTGTTTTTCTGTTAATTGTTTTATTATTTAATTATCCCCTGCACCTGGGGATCATTGTAAATCAGAGCCAGGTGCAGGGTATTTAAAGAGAGCAGCCAGTCTGTTCTAGGCTGCTAAGGAGAAGGAGGCAGAAAGGAGTGCTCTGCTTCCTGACAGTCGTGAGGTACAAAAGTATGCTGCATTAAACCTGTGTGGTTTTTGTTTAAGGTGTTTGGCAGGTAAACGGTATAGCCGTCCTGCGAGTGAGTCAGGGACCTGCCTGTCTAGTTAGTGCTCGTAAAGAGCTAAGTGTTTGTTTTGTTTATTTTGGTTTTTGTGACTATTAAAAAAATAGTGCAATAGCGCTTTTAAAAATCAAGTTTTGTGTGTGGCTGGGTCATTTAAAGTGCTGAAAAAGAACCCGAAGGACTAAAACCCTTCACTATATATATATATATATATATATATATATATATATATATATATATATATATATATATATATATATATATAAAATAAACAAAAAAAACTAACCTTCAGTGCAACAGAGGCCGTAGTACAGCACACCACCACGGACCACCCGCAGCAACCTGGAATGGACCACAACACCACAAGAGGACCAGACCGAGACGACAGCAATCAGGGACCAGCCTACAACTCGCGGACGCCGCAATCCAGCTGTTTCATCCACAATGATCTGAGGTCCACACCGGAGACAAGGCATCGTGGAGCTGCACCTGACAACATCTAACCAGAGCCCAGCTAAGACGGGAAACCAGCAACGCAGACTTCAATACAGAAAGGACACTCACTCATCATGGACTAAATCGAACAGTGTATCCCTATGTGAGTTATCAGATATTGTATTTGAGAATTGTGTTGAAAGATAAAGTGCTTAGACTATACGTAGTTTTGATTGTTAACCCAAAATGGAACAACTAGCACCTCCCCTTCCTTATAAACTAAGGGGAATCTCACTGAAAATTGGAAACGATGGCAACAGCGATTCGAAATATATTCAGTTGCGTCAGGTCTAAACAAAGAATCTGACGAAATTCCCAAGTTGCCACTATTTTACACATGTTAGGACAAGATGGTCTTGACATATACAACGGGCTGAATATTGTTTTTGCAGACCCGACTAAACAGACAGCGGGTGAGGTACTAGGCGCTCTGAAAGCATACTGTGAGCCGAAAAGCAATGAAATATTCGAAAGACACCAATTCTGGGCCCATCGGTGGTCAGAATCGCATACCATAGACACTCCTCTAAAAAACGGGACGACACTGTACACATATTACCATTCTTCGTCACCAATGTGTCGGATACACCCATTCTTGGCAGAGATGCATGCACGGCTCTAGACTTAGTGCGCAGAGTACTTAGCATTGACAATCAGGCCGACATCACTAGAGAACAGATGCTGAAAGAGTACACTGATATTTTTGATGACCTTGGGCAGTTCCCATGTACTCACCACATCTATGTAGACCCCAGTGTACCTCCTGTTATAATCGGCTGTAGAAAGGTACCGCTAGCTGTACTAGACAGGCTCAGGGATGTTTTGACAAAACTAGAAGCACGCGGGGTTATCCGCAAGGTCACCAAGCCCACCCCATGGGTCAACAACCTGGTGGTCACAGAAAAGAAATCCAGAGGTAAGTTGCGCATTTGTTTAGACCCCAGAGCCCTGAACAAAGCCATACAGCAGCAGCATTTTTCCATACCTACAGTAGTAAGGTTCTGGGCAAATTGTCAGGCAAGCGCATCTTCACCATCGTAGACAAAAAAGATGGCTACTGGCAGGTGCAGTTAGACAGGCAGTCAGCAGATCTGTGCACTTTTATCTCACCATGGGGGCAATACCAATTCTGCAGAATGCCTTTTGGCAATTAAATCTGCTAGTGAGGTATTTCAACTGAAAAACTACGAGGCTTTTGGCGACATCAGTGGCGTACACATAATCGCTGATGACATGATAATCGCTGCAGAATCACACACTGAACATGACAAAATCCTACTACAGGTGCTTAACAGAGCCCGTGAAAAAGGAGTCAAGTTCAATAGTGAGAAAATACAATTCAATGTGCAGCAAGTAGCTTAGATGGAACACATTGTGTCAGCACAAGGAGTGCAACCAGATCCTGCCAAAATTGAAGCAATCAGGGCTTTTCCCTCTCCTGCAGACAAAAAAGGGGTGCAGAGAATCCTCGGCGTGACAAGGTATCTAGCACAGTATATCCCAAACGAGGCTGATATTACAGCCCCACTTAGACTGCTGCTACATAAGGACATAATCTGGCAATGGGGTCCGGAACAAGAACAAGCACTACTTAAGCTCAAGTCAGTCATCTGTCAAGCACCTGTACTCAGATTTTACAACCCATCCCTCCCGTTAGTGGTCCAGACTGATGCGTCAAAAGACGGGTTGGGTGCGTGCTTACTGCAGGAAGGGCAACCTATAGCTTTCGCTTCCAGGACGATGAACAGATGCGAGCAACACTACGCGCAAATTGAGAAGGAATTACTTGCCATAGTATTCGCAAATTTCACCAATATGTCTATGGTAGAACTACAGTAGTGCACTCCGATCCCAAGCCGTTAGAGGCGATATTCCACAAATCAATGGCACAGACCCCAGCATGCTTACAGCCCATGTTGTTACAATTGCAAAAATACAATCTGTCAATAGCTTATGTCCCGGGGTTAAAGGTAGTCATTGCTGATCTTCTGTCCAGGGCTTCTTTCCCCAGAGACAGAATGGAACATAGAGCGATTTGAAGACAGAGTTATCAATAGCATACAAAAAAGTGTTTCATTGCCAGATAATTTGTTAGACAAAATACGTGAGGAAACAGACAAAGACCCTCAGGTTAATGAAGTAAAGAAACTGCTGACCAGTGCCTGGCCAGACAGGCTGTCCAAAACCCATCCATTTGCCAAACCCTTTAGGTCAATCAAGCATCTACTGCGAGTTCAAGACGGAGTGGTACTGTTTGGTGATAGAGTGGTAATTCCTATTCAACTTAGAACATTGATGTTAGAGAGATTGCATGTAGCACATCAAGGTGTCAATAGAACCAAGGCATATGCTCGAGAGTACATGTTCAGGCCCAACATGGGTGCTGACATAGAATTATGCATTCAACAATGTGACCCATGCCAGGCACTGCTTCCAGCCAACCACAAAGAGCCTCTCATTAACCACAACATTCCTGACATTCCATGGTTGAAAGTTGGGTTTGACATATTTGATTTTAACTCACACAGCTACTTAGTAGTTGTTGATTACCATTCCAAATTTCCTGAAATTCAGCAGCTGCCTGACAAAACAGGTGCAACAGTGATAGGCAAATTGAAAGCTATTTTTGCAAGACATGGCATTCCTAAGGTAGTACTGGCAGACAACATGCCCTTTGCGAGCAAGGAAGTACACCTGATGGTTGCTGAATGGGGGTTTACATTTAGTCACTCCAGTCCCAACTACGCCCAAAGTAACGGTTTAGCTGAGCGTACCATACAAACTGTCAAACATGTGTTAGAAAAGGCTATGCAGTCCGGCACTGATCCCCATTTGGCTGTTCTTACCCTTCGCAACACTCCAATCTCAGGTATGAAGTACTGTCCTGCGCAGCTGCCCATGGGCAGGGTCTTGCGAGGGGTCATTCCTGTGATGTCACGCAAACTGAAACCGTGTGCAGTACGCCATGTCACAAAACAGTTGGCCAAACAGCAACTTAAGCAGAAAGCTTATTATGATAGGGATGCTGCACCTCTGAAACCATTCAAAGCAGGGGATCCAGTACGCCTAGAGACGACACAAGGGTGGTTCTCGGCCACAGTTCAAAATGTTCGCAGGGAGCCCAGGTCCTATGATGTTGTAACTGCCTCCGACAGGGTATACAGACGTAACAGGAGGCACCTGAGAGCTGACCACAGTGAACGGCTAGTGGCTCTCTCTAAGGCCTCATCTGTGGTTTCTATTCCTGACATTGTTCCTGTGTCTAATGCTGAAAATGATGATGTTCTTGTTGATGTTTCACAAAATGTTTCTCATCCTTCTGTACAAGCTGGTGCTGAAGTTAAAGCTACCAGGTCTGGCAGACAAGTGGTGCAGCGACTACACTATGTAAAAAGTAATTGTTAAAAAAAAAAAAAAAAAAAAAGCGGATGTCACATAATGCAATACACATTATGTTGAGCTGTGTCACTACGCAGGACGCAACGTGCTGTCGGGGCGGAGCTAGTGTTGATAAGAGCATGTTAGGATTTGTATGAGGATTACACGACTCGTTAATAAATGTTAAATATTGTTTCAAAGTTATTATTATTATTTGTTTATTTAGCAGACGCCTTTATCCAAGGCAACTTACAGAGACTAGGGTGTGTGAACTATGCATCAGCTGCAGAGTCACTTACAATTATGTCTCACCCGAAAGACGGAGCACAAGGAGGTTAAGTGACTTGCTCAGGGTCACACAATGAGTCAGTGGCTGAGATAGGATTTGAACCGGGGACCTCCTGGTTACAAGCCCTTTTCCTTAACCACTGGACCACACAGCCTCCTGAAAGTTAAACCTGTCTGAGTCATGTATTCCCAGAGCAATGTTCCTACCTTACAGGAACTACAAAGACACTGAAAACCCAACGAGACCAAACGAACTGAAACAGCGGCCTAATGAAATCCAGTAAGTCTTGTTCAACTGCGGGGCCACGAACATGACAAGGTCTATTCCCACCATGTACCACAGCCTGTTCACTATGATCGACTGGAGTGGTTGCTTTGGCAGGGCCAGTTTAACAGATTTTTGGCAGATCTTTTTTATCGTGCCCCAGCAGAAATCGGGCAGATATGCGCTGGTGGCACTTGTTCTCTCCAAAGTGGCCCTGGTTGTCATGGTACTCCTTGAGAACTGTATCAACCTCGGTTGAGCTCCTAAGCACTTAACGGTACTCAGAGCCAAGGGAGTACAAAAGGACAACAATACTGAGAGTTTGGAGTGCAAGGAGACTTGGAGGGCATCAGGTAACGAAGCACACCAGGAATGCATCTTGATTTATTTTTTCTATACAATGTTTTTAGCTTTTATAATACATTTTTTTGAAAACCTCCTGACTGAATTTTTCTCCATCTGACCTTGACCTTGCTGGGTACTCTCCACTCTTTAAATAATTTTCTACAGCTTCAAAACTTCTGAAAAGAATCAATTTCTTAAGATAAAGACAACTAATTAGTCAAATATCTATCTCTTCTGTACTAAAGGAAAATCAGAACAAAGTAATCTACTCAAGGTCAAAGAAATACAGATATCTTAACACCAAGTTCAGCAAGTTCTTCGTTTGACCCCACAAATACACAATGTTTTAAACTTCTGTTTCTAGATATTTAGTAATCAGTATGGATATACTAAAAAAAATACTAATTAGTGTTTTATTATTTTTAGTTACGTCTTAAACTCTTTTGACCTCTAAAGTTCTTGTAACGATCACTCTGTACAACTGAGAAGCAGTTGCACTGTCCTCCCTAAGGAGATACCACTGCCCCTATTCCTATTGAGAGGAACGGTAGTTCCTCGTTACAAGTCAGAAAAACTTGGCGGAACTGCCGAGACTCTCTATACAGCACCAAGAGTTTTTCTGTTTTGACCATGTTGCAGCGGTAAAACTAAATAACTTAGAAGTACCATTCCACTTTAAACATAAAGTTTTAAGCTTTCTTAGATCGAATGTGAAAAAAAAAACATAAATACCTCTAATACACACTGAGATATAAGTCGTCAAACTAAGGTAAAATTGTCATTCTCCTTTTTTCATCTTCATCATCATCATCATCATCATCATCATCACCATCATCTTCCATTCCTTACTCGTGGGAAAAAAAACAAAAAAAAACTGCGGGGTTCAAAGCTGCAGTATGAGAATTCTACGCTGATAGGCGGGGGCCAGTCGAGAATAGGTGTAACAGAAAATCCTGCTGCATAAGGCTGTATTCAGGGGTTTTTTTTTGTCCCTGGGCATTACACATCATTAGCACTAGGAGACTGGAATAAACTTTTTTTTTTTTTTTTAACTATTTAACTTTTTTGCTGCACAACATATTTAACTTTTAATATTTCTGTTACTGAGCTTTCCTTGTATATATAACATTTTACAATATTATCATCATTTTAACCCATATGATAATAATAACAGTAATAATGGAAGCACTGCAGAGACTGGCAGAACTCAGCACACTTAGAGACTATACTACTGAAATGTAATGATCTAGAAATCATTAGGATATTTTTAATGCAAATTAAGCTATTTACAGTACAAAAGAAGGTTTAATTATTAATTGTACAATTAATTTTTAGAATGCAATTAATTGTACTCTAAAACTATTAAAAGCAATCAAATTTAAATATGCAAAAGCACATTATTAAAATGGCTAAGCACATAAGCAGGGGTGGAAATAAGACTCCCATTGCATAGCAGTAGGAGCCATTTCGGGTTTTCTGACCTGCAGACTTTTTTTTTCCAGCTTCTTCAGTACGGTTTATACAAGGGCCTGCAGTTAGTAAAACCTGAAATGGACCAAAATGCTATGCATTCCTGCATATGCAATTAACAATAAAAGTAATAGCTAATTCAATAGCAGCAAAGGTAACAGTAACTATAGCAATAGTATTCAAAATTATAGTTGTATCAATAGCAGCAATGTTAGCAGTAGCAATAGAAGTAATACAGCTATATCAACAGCAGCAAGAACAACAAAATAATAATAGTTTAAAACAGCATGATGTAGTTTACTATATAAGTTGTGTAAGTTATTCTGTCTCTTGTATAAGAGATATCATTGCGCTGTTTGCTTAGCCTGAACTGTTGTGCTTTGCTTTGTGATCCTCGTGTGAGATGACATGTCTTGTACATTAAGAAACTCTCTTCACACAGGTTATGAACTTATTATAAATCAAACAAATAGAAAAGCTAGCCAGCAAATATTTGTTATGTTCTTGCACTTGTCTGTTTGGCACTTCTTTGTATCTGCACAGGTTGCATTTGCTTTAATTGTAATTCAATTGTATTTGCTTTTACTTGTAACTATATTTACACCTTAAAACTTTCGGTAAACTACACTGTCTGTAATGCTTTTTAAACGATATTTATTATTATTATTATTATTATTATTATTATTATTTATTTCTTAGCAGACGTCCTTATCCAGAGCGACTTACAATCGCAAGCAAATACAAATACATTCAAGTGTTACAATACAATTCATACAATAAGAGCAAGAAATACAATAATTTTTTCAAGTGTGACAAACCACAATTCAATAATACAGCAGATAATAGTGAAAGTTACATCAGGATATGATTAAATAGTGATAGTTACATCAGGATATGAATAAGTACAAAATACTACAGGATAAACACTTGGCAGATTACAATATTCTGAAGTACAGGATTAAATGCAGTAAAATAGGGGGCAGATAAGAGCAAAATAAAGCATATTTAAATGAAGGGTGATAGTGTCCCAGGATACAACAGAGGAGTTCTACAGGTGCTGTTTGAAGAGGTGAGTCTTAAGGAGGCGCCGGAATGTGGTCAGGGACTGGGCAGTCCTGACATCTGTAGGAAGGTCGTTCCACCACTGCGGAGCAAGGGTGGAGAAGGAGCGGGCTCGGGAGGCAGGGGAGCGTAGCGGAGGTAGAGCCAGTCTTCTAGTGCAGGCGGAGCGGAGAGGTCGAGTGGGGGTGTAGGGAGAGATGAGGGTCTGGAGGTAGCTGGGTGCAGTCTGGTCAAGGCATCTGTAGGCTAGTACAAGAGTCCTGAACTGGATGCGAGCGGTGATCGGAAGCCAGTGGAGCGAGCGGAGTAGTGGAGTAGCGTGGGCGAAGCGAGGTAGAGAGAACACCAGGCGAGCAGCAGAGTTCTGGATGAGCTGGAGCGGACGGGTGGCGGATGCAGGGAGGCCAGCCAGGAGGGAGTTGCAGTAGTCTAGGCGGGAGAGTACCAGGGCCTGGACCAGGAGCTGGGTAGCATAGTTTGTGAGGAAGGGTCGGATTCTTCGGATGTTGCTCAGGAAGAATCGGCAAGTTATTTACATGGTTATACTAGCACATAACTTAGTGTAAAGTATTGCAATTACAATTGTAACTGTAAGTCAACCTGGATAAGGCATCTGCAAACAAATAATAATATAAAATCAGTTAGAACTGCATCAATCCACATTAACGGTATTTGGAAACAATATTGTTTATATAATATAGTTAGAATAGCTCCTTTTTGACATTTACTCACTTTTATAATAATAAACAATAACAACAATAAACGCATTCTTACCTGTCACTCCATTCTGTTTATAGCAGAATTATGTTTAATATTATAAAATCAATACATATTAACTGTATATAGAATATATAACTGTTCAAATATGTTTTATTTTTAAACTTACATAAATTAATAAATGGCAAGCCAGGAAAATACGTTAATTGGTTTCTCTGATGCTTTTACCCAGAGCAATTTATATTTGTATAGTATGGAAGATATTCCCTTCCAAAATTAGAAATAAATAAATGAATAAATAAATAAATATCGAAATAAATAAATACACAGACATTTATTTATTCCCACTTTGCTTTTTACATTTCGATGTGACGCTCGCTATTTCTTTTTCTGGCTGTGATTGACAGAAGCGGTTTTTGCACATTGAAAAAGAAAAAGAAATACGGAGACCACATCGAAAGGAATAGCGAGCGTCACGTCGAAATGTAAAAAGCAAAGTGGAAATTGTGAAATAAATACATTAAAAAATAAATATCGAAATAAATAAATTAATAAATAAATATCTAAATAAATAAATGTATGTATTTATTTATTTCGATATTTATTCATTCATTTATTTATTTATTCATTCATTTATGTATTCATTTATTTATTTCTAATTTTGGCAGGGAATATCCTCCATAGTATAGGCCTACCCATATAAAAGTAAAAAAAAAAAAAAATCATGTTAAAATACTGCATATATATATATATATATATATATATATATATATATATATATATATATATATATATATATATATATAAATTTATGTCACTTTCTCCACAAACCTGGTCGTGTGAACCCAGTGTGTCTGCTGTTATTGTTCAAACGGAGATCTCAGTTATTACATTCATCCCCCAATTGAACTAACAATTAGTTAATTCATGCAATGTTAGACATAACTTGAAATATCCAACTCTTTTTGCTGGTCCACAGACCCTGATCAGGACTAATCTTGGACTACCTTACCTGAGTTAACATTAGGTAGTCCAAGATTAGTGCTAAATGGGGCCTGTGCAAATAGCCATTTAAGAGCTAAAAATCATTCAAAAGCTCTGATTAGACAATTAGTTCAATTGAGGGTTCAATGAAGTAATTCTGAGCTCAGTTGGATCAAAAACAAGCAGACAGTGGGGCCCCTGGACCAAGATTGAGAAACACTGTTTTATGTAACATGCTTCTGATATTGGTACATACCTGGAAATTACTATTAACTATGTGACTACAGTGTTTATGTTGCCATTATATAAACTATATTCTTTCTATGTCACCTTGGTAAAGGCCTGTGCCAAATTCATGATAATAAATTGCTCAATTAACAAATGTTGTATGCCAAAGTATTTGAAATGCATTTAGAATTTGTGACATATTTGCATTTGTATTTAGGTTTGGTTGTACATACATGACATTTGCATTTGCATTGAGCAAATTCCAATTTTCAAATACATGCAGTCATTTACATTTAAATGTAAATGCATTTGACCCCATGTCTCTTTGTATCACATTATGCTTATGGATACGCATACAATGATATTAAGGATTATAATTTATTTCCTACAGGGGCTTATAGCCAGCATGAAATACTAGAACCATCATGTCTTTCACCAGAAAACAACAAAGACAATGACGTGAATACCACTTGAACCACCAAAAAGATATGGACCCCAACCACAATTTCAGCAATCTCCAGACCGATCGTGCAACTGTCCATGTAGCATCTCCTGTCCAGTCACAGCCCGTTGAGAGTTATTATCGCACAACTGTCAATGTAACATATTCAGAACGGAATCCGCCCATTCAGGAATACCATCGCACAACTATCCAATTAAGATCTTCAGAGCGAACACAGCACATTCAGGAATATCAACGCACAACTGTCTGTAACACATTCCATCAGGATCAGCATCGCAATGAACCACAGGCCAGAGCCCAACAGCAGCAGGAATAATGTCATTGGGACCAACAACTAAACAGACAAACTCATCAACACAAACAGCCAGATTAGTATTACTTGGAGACACAGTACAAAACACAACAGCAGAAAGCACAACTTTATCAAGAACCAGAGCCGCAGAACTTTCTATTCCAGCACAACACCAATCATGCCCCAATACAACACCACACCAAATCACGCCCCAATGTTTAATACAGAACAGCAAGGAATTTACAAACCACAGCCAGACCGAAAACAACAGCTGCAGGAACATTGCCGAAATAACCCAGAACCAAAACAACAAAAACAATGTACATGCCAATCATCAGGACCCACATATCTAAACACAAAGGCAACAAGAACAGCTTCTATCAGAGTCAAAGAGACTTCGTGAGAGTGAAAGATACCATAAAACCCCAGAGTCAAAGAGACTTCGGGAGCGCGAAAGATACTATAAAAACTTAGAGGCAAAGCGACTTCAACAGCGGGAACGTTACCAACAAAACTTAGAGGCAAAGCAACTTCAACAGCGGGAACGTTACCAACAAAACTAGAGGCAAAGCAACTTCAACAGCGGGAACATTACCAACAAAACTAGAGGCAAAGCAACTTCAACAGCGGGAACATTACCAACAAAACTAGAGGCAAAGCAACTTCAACAGCGGGAACGTTACCAACAAAACTAGAGGCAAAGCAACTTCAACAGCGGGAACATTACCAACAAAACTAGAGGCAAAGCAACTTCAACAGCGGGAACATTACCAACAAAACTAGAGGCAAAGCAACTTCAACAGCGGGAACGTTACCAACAAAACTAGAGGCAAAGCAACTTCAACAGCGGGAACATTACCAACAAAACTAGAGGCAAAGCAACTTCAACAGCGGGAACATTACCAACAAAACTAGAGGCAAAGCAACTTCAACAGCGGGAACATTACCAACAAAACTAGAGGCAAAGCAACTTCAACAGCGGGAACGTTACCAACAAAACTAGAGGCAAAGCAACTTCAACAGCGGGAACATTACCAACAAAACTAGAGGCAAAGCAACTTCAACAGCGGGAACGTTACCAACAAAACTAGAGGCAAAGCAACTTCAACAGCGGGAACATTACCAACAAAACTAGAGGCAAAGCACCTTCAACAGCGGGAACATTACCAACAAAACTAGAGGCAAAGCAACTTCAACAGCGGGAACATTACCAACAAAACTTAGAGGCAAAGCAACTTCAACAGCGGGAACATTACCAACAAAACTAGAGGCAAAGCAACTTCAACAGCGGGAACATTACCAACAAAACTAGAGGCAAAGCAACTTCAACAGCGGGAACGTTACCAACAAAACTAGAGGCAAAGCAACTTCAACAGCGGGAACATTACCAACAAAACTAGAGGCAAAGCAACTTCAACAGCGGGAACGTTACCAACAAAACTAGAGGCAAAGCAACTTCAACAGCGGGAACATTACCAACAAAACTAGAGGCAAAGCAACTTCAACAGCGGGAACATTACCAACAAAACTAGAGGCAAAGCAACTTCAACAGCAGGAACATTACCAACAAAACTAGAGGCAAAGCAACTTCAACAGCGGGAACATTACCAACAAAACTAGAGGCAAAGCAACTTCAACAGCGGGAACATTACCAACAAAACTAGAGGCAAAGCAACTTCAACAGCGGGAACATTACCAACAAAACTAGAGGCAAAGCAACTTCAACAGCGGGAACGTTACCAACAAAACTAGAGGCAAAGCAACTTCAACAGCGGGAACATTACCAACAAAACTAGAGGCAAAGCAACTTCAACAGCGGGAACGTTACCAACAAAACTAGAGGCAAAGCAACTTCAACAGCGGGAACGTTAACAACAAAACTAGAGGCAAAGCAACTTCAACAGCGGGAACATTACCAACAAAACTAGAGGCAAAGCAACTTCAACAGCGGGAACATTACCAACAAAACTAGAGGCAAAGCAACTTCAACAGCGGGAACGTTACCAACAAAACTAGAGGCAAAGCAACTTCAACAGCGGGAACATTACCAACAAAACTAGAGGCAAAGCAACTTCAACAGCAGGAACATTACCAACAAAACTAGAGGCAAAGCAACTTCAACAGCAGGAACATTACCAACAAAACTAGAGGCAAAGCAACTTCAACAGCGGGAACGTTACCAACAAAACTTAGAGGCAAAGCAACTTCAACAGCGGGAACGTTACCAACAAAACTAGAGGCAAAGCAACTTCGGGAGCGTGAAACCTACAAACACCACACAGAACCAAAAAGAAACAGTGAAAAGACAAAGCATTCTGCAAATCCTGCTTTACAAACAACTGCAAAGAAAATACAATACCATCAGAACCCAAACAGCCCATATTATGCTGACAAATATATCCTTGTAAGAGCTAAAAGAAGACACAACTACAACATTTGCTACAAAGTGAAACAATTAGTAAACACATACAAAAGGAAAAACATTTTAAAACTCCAACGCCAAAAACAATACTACGTCACACGACTAGTGAAAAACTTAAAAGGCAGGAGTCATGCTTCAAAACTGAGTGTGAATCTTGGGCCCCAGCACCTTTCCAATTGTGCCTATTTGCTTGATGCTTGACAAGATTGGCCTAATTGCTTCTCCTAACTTGGGCTTTTGTGTTTGATATCACCCCTTTAAACGGCTGTTGCATTTTTCTAACTTGCTTTTTTATATTGACAATGTTTTTGTTCCAGATATGTATTTACAGCAGCCATTTATAAACACTGCATATCCTGTAATGGAACTTGTATTGGAAATGATTCCCCTTAGCATGTGCACCTCTCCACGCCTGCTGTTCCAGCAAGCATTTATAAACACTGCAGAGCCTGTAATGGGACTTGTATTAGAAAACAAGGGAAACCATTTTTCACTGCTGGATATGTTGTATATTGCAACCTTGAAAATGGTTCTGCCTAGGACACTTGGAAATGTAAAATGCACACTGTCCACTCTTGACATGTCAGCAGGCATTTACAAACACTGCCTAGCCTATGTTTTTACTTTTGTATTAAGAAACCAAGGAGAAACTATTTTTCACGGCTGCAATACACAGCATATCATCGGCTGCAATACACAGCATATCCAGCCGTGAAAAATGTTTTCCCCTTGGTTTCTTAATACAAGTCACATGATATGCTATGCAGCGCTTATAAATGCATGCTGGAAATATGTTTCACCATGGCATACAAATATAAGTGATTCCAAACATTGTAAGCAGTGTGATGGCAAATGTACAAAGATATGTGTACTCGTCATGAAAGAGCACGTATTTATATAATAATATAAGCATAGGCTTGACAGCTGTGGGCGTTTATTTAGAAATCGCAAAAATCACAATACAAACAAATAAATAAATAAATAAATAAATAAATAAATAATAGTTTTATGTTTATAAATGGCTGCTCTGAAATACATATATAACTGAGAAGAAAAGCGCAACACCCACGATGTAAAGGGCACTATTTTATTAATTGTTACATAAAAAAGAGAGTACTCTGATGTTTCAGCCAGCTTTGCTTTCATCGGAGAGTACAAGAAGAAAAAATACCTTAAATACAAACAATTCAAACATAAATCAATTACATCATTACATAATTACAAACACATGAGTGGTCATCACGACACAGCACGTACTAATAGGATTGCCAGCTCTCGGCGTATATTTACAAAGCGCATATATTACAATTAAAAAAACAAAAATATCTAATAATAATTTGCATTGCTGCCTTGTCGTTAATGCTATAACTTTTCAGGGGCACTGAATTTTATGGGGAACAGAATTCGATACTACACCTATACTTGATCTTTACATTTCCGGACGGTTCCGCCCAATTAGGGACGGGTGGTCATCCTACTGTACATACATACATCATGCACACGAGAGCAATGTTTCTACGCATGCGCTACAACACGGGACTGTCCTCAGAAAATTGCATTTTTTTAATAATAATTACGTAGTGTCATAATTTGCCAGAGTTGCTATTTTCTTTAAGAGACCTTGGCAAAAGGTGATATATACTTCAAAAGTTTGATCCATTTTTTTTTTACATAGCGAAAATCTGCAGAAATCAGCACGGCTGCATTGACTCTCAATAGAAAAAAAATATTCAGAGCGCTCTCTATATCCCATAACCCCTTGCGCGCAGCGTGACGGAAGTCTCCATTGAAAATTGGCGAAGCCTAGTATCTTGGTATGTAGAATATCTTTGATACGAACAATACAACTGTAATAAAAGAATATGTGAAAAAACTAATTGGAGAGGGAAGGGAGGGTAAACCGGGTATATGACGACCATGTTTAAAGATCTGCGCTATACAGAGCCCAAAAAGCATTTGAGATGATTAGTACTTACAATAATTAGAATTACAACACGAATTAAATTAAAATTAGGACGTTTACTAAATATTAGAAATGTGTTGTAAATAACGCGTTTTTGACCCGAATGCTCTTCCATACATCCACAAAAAGAGATCCAGAACGGAGTGTGATTGGTTACGCGAACGTCACTGATCACGGAAGAGGCAGAGACATAGCAATGAGGTAGTATGAGCATGACGTTGGTGGCTGAATCTCGTTTTTTTGGGTAAAATCCGCCATTAGTTTGTCTGAGAGAGACTCCGTGTTTGTGAAAACATTTGTTATATCTGAAAGGTAGTCTTGAGAAAACCACGTCTCTTAGATTCAAGTAGAAACATGCAGTTTTGGAGTTCAGTCAGATGACATTTTGTATAGAGCACAGAGCGGATATAATTTGCTTCCCATAAATCTAGGGTGTACGTGTTGAGAGATTATTCGAAAGGAGCATTACACCTAATTGGACTACGAGGGATATATATTTTCTGGTTTTACGTGGGATTTGCACATCACACATTATTTATGGTGTCCTTCCTTATTCTTCATCATTACGCAGAAGATAATTTGGAGGAGTGAAATACAGTCTTCAGGATTTGGCCTTTCATAAACAAGGTATGGTGGGTTCCGCGTTACTGATTTTTTAGATTTTATTTTTTATGTTATTCAGCTGTTGTTTTGTCAAATGCATTGTACCAGGTTTTGCCTACCTTGCTGCTTAGTTAAAATACTCGTAAGGGCGGCTGAAGCAAGCGTACTGTTTGCACGGATAACAGCACGACGTTGTTGTTATTTATTATTGTTGTGCTATTACTATTCAGTACATTAAATATATCACACGGGTTTTATTACATAGTGTTTGTTTACGACAAGGTCTTAAGTTCTGCCAATGAGAAGGAAGAGTGCATTATATGTATTTCTGAATTTAGTTTAGGTAATACTAGTACCCTTTAAGTTAACTCCTTCCTGCCTAAATTAGAATGACCATATATGGACATGACTGACCACTTTGTGTTTTAGCACATGTAGTTTGGCAACCTTTTCAGAAATTAAAACCCAAATATATCGACAGAAAGGCCTTAAGTAGCTGTTTCCAATTATATAATGTTTCGTTGTGGAATGTGTTTTTTTTTTATATATATATATAAATAAGCCGCGCCCCCAAAATGTCATACAAAAATGTATAATTAATATTTAAAACCTGAAGACGGACACGCATTCATTATTTAGTGTTTGTAACTTGTTTAACGGATTTAGTGATGAGAGCGGTTTCTGAAGCAAAGTAACGCATATGTTAATTAAAACCAAATACCCACTCCCCCCCCATTAATCATTGATATTCCAATTGTTTTCTTAGTTGAACGAGACACTGTGTCACTTAACCACAACTGCCATTTGAAAGCTAACTGTACACATTATTGGTACAGTACCAAATGTATTACATTTGCCCCTGAAAGAGGGACCCAGAATTACTGGCAAATACCCTGCCCCCTGTCACTAAAAGGCTTATTTTTTGCTTCATAAAATAATGTTATTCCAAAGACATACTTGGGTAAATGAGCTACTGTGCCTCTTAACCATGACTGCTATATGAAAGTACACACCTTTACCTATTACCCTTGCCCGCTGGAAGAGGGACCCAAAATCACAAGGAAGTACCCTGCCACCTCACTAATTGGTATCCTGTTTGTTTTCTTAGTAATACAGGGGCAATTTTTGCTCGTATATCTAAATGTTTGAGTTAGGTTCTGCCTTCACCTTTGTTTCAAAATGTCCTAAAGTATACCAAGGTGTCATGACTGGTGTCCTAGTCATATTTTACACTCCGCATCCCATATTCCCAACATTCCAAGTAGGGTTTTAGGTGAAATTAGTTTTTGTTAGGTATGTATTTCTTGTACAAAAAGGATATAAATTTGAAAATAACACGTATTTGAACTAACATTTAATAGTTACCATATTAAAAGTAAACTCTTGACACAATATATGGGGTAATTCAAAATATTTACTTAGACATTTGAAATTAGAAAAGGAAGTATAAATACAAAACCAATACAGTACATTTCTTGAGTAGAAGAACATGTGGAATTCCAAGAGGCTTTGTAATATAAAGCAGTACATGCAGAAACAAGGTTACTTTTTCAAACAGACAACTTTGCAACAGACATTGAAGTGCATGTTTTTGTTAGGAAATGATAGGAATTTCATTAACACAATCAATGAAGAAATAAAACAAAGTAGTAGACACACTAGTAGCTAGTTACCAATTAGTAGCAAATAACTAGTATTGTGTGTTTGTGGCTTGTGAATAAACAACTGGGTTCTTGATTGTTAGGATATCTCGGTGCCGTCTTAGTCCCCCTCAACCTAACCTATCTCACAACCATATTTTTGGGAGGTATTTATATAATAAATACAATATTCTATGTTTGGAGAGAGTTGGATGCTTTATATTGCTACATCAAGGCGATCAATAAGGAATACAATATTATTGTTTCTTTATTTATATTGGCGCAGTATCGGTACAGTTCTTTAAAAAAATGTGTGGACTTTTTTTGAAATTTTAGGGAGCGTGCCTGTTGACATGGAAAGGGAGAGCACAAAAGACTGAGAAAGGCAGGTCTACAGAGAACTTCTATAAAACTGTAACAGCATTGTACTAGTGGGAGGCAACTCTGAACGCAGTAGATAACTACATCGGGAGTAGCAACTTCCCAGGATAAAATATTATTGTTGTTTTTTTTTTTTTCAGGTGGAAAATAACCAAAGCCATATACGCTATGGCCAACAGTTTTGCATCACCTAGAATTTTAGGATATATATATATATATATATATATATATATATATATATATATATATATAGATCTTATTTAACATCATGTAATCCAAGAAACAAAAAAATTATATTACAAAAGTCTATCGAAAGCCATTATAGTAGTACAGAATTTCATGTTAGGATTCGAAATGTCACATTTTTCAATTTGTCAGTTTTTTGTTAAGTACGGTATATGGAGAACTACCAAGCGGTTTGTAATTAAATATGTTAACGTAGTATTAGTATTCCTCAATGTTGTTATTATTATTACAATCTTGTTACATACTGTAATAGGTAACTTGACGACGACTTATTTATTTAGCTCCTGCCTTTGTCCAAGGCGACCCAGCTATTTATGAATTACTGATTGTTATGAATTTATTTTGCTTCAGTCTCAAATAACTCAAGGTATTTAAAATGTTGGATGGACAACACACTGGGAATTAAGGCTTAGGCTATTTGAATATGAACGGAATGAAAACAACTAAATATTTATACCTTATAGAGAGCAAGTAGCTGAAGCTGCTTCTGAACAAAATAAATCTATACTGTACTGTTAACAGTGAACAAAAAAAAATAGTAAAAGAAAAAACACTGTAGTTTTAATAATACAAATGTTTGATTTGCATCAAATAAAAATTGAGAACCCTGTCCCGATCTTACATAAGACTCCAGTATGGATTGGTGTCAAATGTATCTTGTCTTTCGTAATAATAAATCAAAAGCAATAATTGCAACAATTTGTGAATTTACAAAGATAGTAAACTTCAAAAATACTATTATTCACTTTCTGCATTTTTTTGTGGACCCAACTTAACAAACCTACTGTTGAACACCAATGTGGAATATGCAGTTAAACAGATTCCGGCATCAAGCCAGTATTACAAAGACGCAATTAAAAAAAAAAAAAACAAAAAACCTTGATTTCCATGAAATACTGGATTACAGTATTAATCAGTCCCCACGGAAATCCGTGGTAAAATTTCCTAAAACCTTCAACGAGAAAATAGTGTTTTCTGCAAAATTCTGCGGCAATTTATACTCATTAACAGTGTTAATGAGTAAATAAGAAAGCAAGTCACAGTTAGTTTAATTTTTTTATTAAATCACATTAATGAAATCTGATAAAAAACATGTTTTGCCATATTTTATGGAAATCAAATTAGAAAAAAAACACATAATAAAGCAAAGAGTTCACTTTTCTTTAGAACTCTTACAGCACTGACTATTGGATGCCATTTTTTAAAATATACATAAAACATAACAATTCTTAAATAAATTAAACACAGTTATGACCAAAACATATGACTATGTTTAATCACATTAGTGATAATAACATTTGCCTAGCAGAATAAGATTGTAGTTGTACACTGGGATTCAAATTAGCATTGGTACATTTTACAAATGTGTACTAGGCTTGGAGCATTTTTGTACAAGTGTAACAAGGTATTTTTAGAAAAAAAAATTTTGTTCACCAAAATGTTGTAATTTTAAAACATATCCACATCAAGGCAGCACATAGAAATACTTTGGAAGCTGTGACAAGCGCTTGGAAACGGTGACAGGCGACACTGATTGGCTGATAAACTAGCATTTTTGTTTCTTTGACCAAGGCCACGATGTGAAAGTGCTACCATTACATACCACAAAACAAACGGGAAAGTAACAATTTAAAAAATGTTATCATCCCAAGTAATCGGCTAATATCTAATATAGTTTTCCGCCTCCTTCCTTTTTGAGTGTTCATGTTACTACACCATGTACAAAAAAAGTGTGTATTTTCATATATAATTAGAATGGCATCTTTCATCTTACAAGCAAGGCCCTAATTGTTTTTCTCTGATCTTTCACATAGGAGTAACAGAACAACGCTTTGTTTTGAACTTGCGACTAATCTATGAAATCCTTTTGTAAAATAATAATAATCCTACCTTATTTTGTTCTTCAGTAGCCACTGTTTGTCTATGTGGTCGTTGTCACAGTCTTCTGCCATTTTAATAGAAGCTATGACAGTGAGTTATTGGAAATACTGGACTTGCATTTTGCATTTGTGCCCTGTCTTTTGCTGTTATATTCGGTGCTAATCTAGTTTTGTTTCCAGAGCTCACCAATGGCCTTAGGAATCTCTCCATGGCTGAACTAAAGCTCACACTGAAACCCTGCCACACAGCGTATGCGCTCTAGTGACATGTACAGTGATAGTAGGGAGCACATGTTTAAGTTTTTGGGGGGTTTTTTTGCAAAAAATTGAAAATTCCATGGGAGAGAGCAAATTCCGTGATTTTTGTCCATGATCGCGGAATCCTAGAGGAACTAATTAGTGAACAGTATGGACACGTTTAACACAAACTGCGGTACGGATGTATCGTTCTGACTTTCACGAGAACAGGGAGTATGTCATTAAATAAAATGTTGTTTTGGATATAAATAACTTAGAGCGCAATCAATCAATCAAAATGTATTTTATATAGTGCCTTTCATAGTGGACCACCATCACAAAGCCCTTAAATACACATTACATCTTATTCAAGTTACAAGTCACAAATACCAGTATTTTTAATGATGTGCACTGTTTTTGTCAAGATTTTTAACTATACTTAAAGTAAAAATAATGCATTTATGTTTGTATGGATAACGTACCAAATATTTAAAAAACTTAACCTCAGTAAAATAAATTCTTAACAGATAAACTTGAACAAATGTTACAGTGCCTATTGGTACCAAGTATTAGAGTCTGACCCAGATTTATTTTTAAGGTTTGACATGCTGTCTAAAATCTCTTCCTCAGATCTCTCTCTCCCATTTGTATCTGCTATCAGCTGACAAGTATGCACTACTTAAAGGCCTCTATACATAACACCCCCAATATCTCCTAACAAAAGGAATATGCTAATTTTTTTGCACAGTAATACCCGAAAATAATTAAAAGCAGATTGCGCAAATATCGTTTTAGACGGTGGATGGTGCCAGTCGGCGGCCTGTTTTGAAACCGAGCTTCGGCTTCTGCATTGCTCAGTTGTGTCATCACCCAGGGTCGCAGGCCATAGCCGCTGCCCCCTAATTGGGTCCTATTATGTTATAATTAGGGACAATGTGAAAATTAAATTTTTATGGCGTCCATTGTAGAGATGTGCTTTTGATACATTTTTATGAAAGTTTAAATGCTATGCAGGTGTCAGGTACACACACTATATATTACATTCTGATGTATACTGACAGGCCAGGTTAGTATTTCTAAGCAAAGAAGCCCTAAATAAGCAACTAACGTTTTAACATCGTAAAGACTTCACTACAAAGTACACGCCAAAGTATATATTGAAATTAGAGTTGTCACTCGATTCAAATTTTTGATCAGTTGATTTATGGGCATTGATTTAACTGGTAGATTCATCTGTGCACATTTTTAATTATGGTAACAATCTTATAGCATTTGTCCTGCATGTAATACTACAAAAATCAATAGAATCTGAAAAACAAAATAAGCCAATTGGGAATTTGGTCTTTTAAAAAGTTTTTGTATTATTATTTGTACTACACTATTGAGATGTACCTGGGCTGGCCCTGTGGGCTTAAAGTGAATAAAGCAAACACAACCTTTTTTAATAATAATATTTAATGAACAAAACAAAACCAATAATAATAAAGATCAATTTTGGATAGAGTGCATATGGTTTTCTATATGTGTTCCATAGTAACCATGACCCTATCTAACTCTCTAAGAATTAAGCCAGTTCTGACTTGACCTTAAGGAGAGGTAAAATGTCACTGTCTGACCTTTTTGGATAAATATATAGGTTACTATCTGTGTTCATTGTAAACATGACCCTATCGGTACTCTAAGGAGTTATAAGCTAGTTTTACATTTCACCTTAAGGAATTGTCAAAGGTCAAGATCAAGGTAATTTAATAGAGCATACATTAATTCCCATAGGTTTCCACTATTCTGTGCAGATTTATGAGTCTAAAACATTCTACCTTAGATAAATACTGCAATATATTCAAATGTGCAAATTGCTGAAATAATTTTTTTTTTTTTATGTAGCGACTTTACATGATAGACAACCTTGCCAAGGCTATGTATGCAAAGCTTTGTTTCAATCGGCATAACCGTTTCACGTTTGAATATTTTTGACAAATCCAATATGGCCACCGAACCATGTGACCAATCAACTTCTCTTGAACAAATCTAAATATAGGGCATAAGGTTAGTCTGTGCCCTAAGTTTCACATCTCTACCATAAGTGGTTTTGGAGAAGAAGATTTTTTAAATTGTACAAAATTCTTGAAAAATCCAATATGGCTGCCAAACCATGTGACCTGTGACCTTTGGGCTGGCACAACTTCCCACAGGCATCTACCATCCTGTGAAGTTTCATGACTTTTCATGCAATGATGTTGATTTTACAGACATTTGAAAATTTGGCGGAATAATAATCTTAACAATAACAATATGGTTCCAGCAACTTCGTTGCTTGGCCCCCTAATTTAAAAAAAAAACAAACAAAAAAAAACCCCATAGCTTACATACAGTGCCTTGCGAAAGTATTCGGCCCCCTTGAACTTTGCGACCTTTTGCCACATTTCAGGCTTCAAACATAAAGATATGAAACTGTAATTTTTTGTGAAGAATCAACAACAAGTGGGACAAAATCATGAAGTGGAACGAAATTTATTGGATATTTCAAACTTTTTTAACAAATAAAAAACTGAAAAATTGGGCGTGCAAAATTATTCAGCCCCTTTACTTTCAGTGCAGCAAACTCTCTCCAGAAGTTCAGTGAGGATCTCTGAATGATCCAATGTTGACCTAAATGACTAATGATGATAAATAGAATCCACCTGTGTGTAATCAAGTCTCCGTATAAATGCACCTGCACTGTGATAGTCTCAGAGGTCCGTTTAAAGCGCAGAGAGCATCATGAAGAACAAGGAACACACCAGGCAGGTCCGAGATACTGTTGTGGAGAAGTTTAAAGCCGGATTTGGATACAAAAAGATTTCCCAAGCTTTAAACATCCCAAGGAGCACTGTGCAAGCGATAATATTGAAATGGAAGGAGTATCAGACCACTGCAAATCTACCAAGACCTGGCCGTCCCTCTAAACTTTCAGCTCATACAAGGAGAAGATTGATCAGAGATGCAGCCAAGAGGCCCATGATCACTCTGGATGAACTGCAGAGATCTACAGCTGAGGTGGGAGACTCTGTCCATAGGACAACAATCAGTCGTATACTGCACAAATCTGGCCTTTATGGAAGAGTGGCAAGAAGAAAGCCATTTCTTAAAGATATCCATAAAAAGTGTCGTTTACAGTTTGCCACAAGCCACCTGGGAGACACACCAAACATGTGGAAGAAGGTGCTCTGGTCAGATGAAACCAAAATCGAACTTTTTGGCAACAATGCAAAACGTTATGTTTGGCATAAAAGCAACACAGCTCATCACCCTGAACACACCATCCCCACTGTCAAACATGGTGGTGGCAGCATCATGGTTTGGGCCTGCTTTTCTTCAGCAGGGACAGGGAAGATGGTTAAAATTGATGGGAAGATGGATGGAGCCAAATACAGGACCATTCTGGAAGAAAACCTGATGGAGTCTGCAAAAGACCTGAGACTGGGACGGAGATTTGTCTTCCAACAAGACAATGATCCAAAACATAAAGCAAAATCTACAATGGAATGGTTCACAAATAAACATATCCAGGTGTTAGAATGGCCAAGTCAAAGTCCAGACCTGAATCCAATCGAGAATCTGTGGAAAGAACTGAAAACTGCTGTTCACAAATGCTCTCCATCCAACCTCACTGAGCTCGAGCTGTTTTGCAAGGAGGAATGGGCAAAAATTTCAGTCTCTCGATGTGCAAAACTGATAGAGACATACCCCAAGCGACTTACAGCTGTAATCGCAGCAAAAGGTGGCGCTACAAAGTATTAACTTAAGGGGGCTGAATAATTTTGCACGCCCAATTTTTCAGTTTTTTATTTGTTAAAAAAGTTTGAAATATCCAATAAATTTCGTTCCACTTCATGATTTTGTCCCACTTGTTGTTGATTCTTCACAAAAAATTACAGTTTCATATCTTTATGTTTGAAGCCTGAAATGTGGCAAAAGGTCGCAAAGTTCAAGGGGGCCGAATACTTTCGCAAGGCACTGTATGTTACAAAATATATGAAATGCACAGATTCCAATACATTGTTATATTAACTCAACTGTGCAGGGATCGGTGCCACAAACGGGAAATCCTTTTTCATCCCCGGCAGTCCTTTTTTTTTTTTTTTTTTTTTTTAATAATCCTTCTGTGACAAATTACGTAGATATCAAGGACATTTTTTTATTTAATTTAATTTTTGTAACCTCTTCTCACCAGAGGCCTTGGTGATGTCCTGTGCTACAGGCATTTTGTGATTTTGGGACTCGCCTGTTTTACATCAAAAGGAACATATAGTAATTTTTATATATTTATATATATATATATAAAAAAAGCATGACATAGCACAGGGGAAGCACTTTTTATGACGTGCCAGGTATGTAGCACACGAGGTTAAACGAATGAATTGCATAAAAGTGTACTGGTAAATTTTGTCTAATATATTTACACTTATGCGTTGTCTGAATTAATATTGGGGGAAAAAATAATTTTAAAATCATGCTATATGTATTCACTGGGATGTAAGGGCTAAATAAATATTAGTCGCCATCTAGAGTGTTCTGTTTATTATGGATGTTTTGCTTTTTACTGCTATCATTAACTCCGTACACAGTAGTTTTTGAATGTTTTCATTTCAAATGGTGAAGCATTTAACTTGTGTTTGGCATAATTATTTACATACCACGGTTTTCTCATCTGGTTCCTCAAAATACTTCCAGACGTGGCTTCGCCTCGTTCCTTTTAGACATGCCATTTTATTAAATATATAACAAATGTCAAAAAGAAAACTTGTCATTAACTTTATTACCCCGTGGACTGGATGGATACCGTGCCACGCCTACTACAGCATGAACACAGAGTGCACCAATGAAGTGCCAGATCGACCGAGAATAAAACCTGCCCCAGTGTCAATCTTTCTGTTGCAGCAATTAGAAAAACTACTTGGAGGCAATTGCCAAACCCCTTCCTTTTTATAATATCCACCCTTACTGTGGCACCACAGCAGTTGGATTCGCGATGGACTGAATTTTTATATGATGATAAATTACTAAACTTAATAGATTAAAAAATATGCGTTTGGAGAAATGTGTTACGTGACCGGTTATACTACTAGCATATTATTGAACGTTTAACCATGTCTACAGAATTTATATGTTTAAATTTCCAATCCCTAGTCCATTTGTAAAAACTTATATTACATATAAATGATGTTTATTTTGTCTTATAAAAACAATGTTGAATGTTTTGGTGCATTTTTAAAACTGTTTCCTTAAAGTAAGCATAGAGTAAGCAATCGTTACTCTATGGTTAATAAATAATACAAAATTTCACAAGCTTTCCATCAAGGACATTAACCCTTTGCGGTCCATTGTCGGGCTGGGTCCGACATCATTATAGTAACTAGGGGTGAGACCGAATAGTCGAACATTCGACTATTCGATAACGATGGCACCTATCGACAAGTGAATCCAACATTCGAAAGCTAAAAAAAAAAAAAATGTATATATTGATTTTATTTTAAAGGCTGTACTGCTGATTGGCTCTCTATGTAGCGGTAATGAAGATTGACTGGAGGGTGGGATTTGTTATTTCTTGTCTGTGATTGGCTAAACTAGAACGTACCTTTGCTAACGATGGCTTACTCACAGAAAAGTTCTGCATAGAAATACTCTGACAAAGTAAATGAAAACACTGTTAAGTGTAAAATATGTGCAGTGCAATTAAACTACCACAAATCTACAACTGGTATGTTAACCCACCTAAAAGCCAAACACCCTTCTGTGACGCTAGCAACGACAGAAAAGAAAAGAGGACCGCAACAAACCGCCATTGCATCCTTTGCGGTGAGGCCTCGTCAGTGTGACAACGTCGTACGTGCTGAAAAACATCAGCCCTTATTGCTAATATAGTGGCAAAGGACATGCTTCCCATAAGTTTTGTTGAAGGTGAGGGATTTCGGGAGTTGATGAAATTTGTGGAACCTGAATACACAATCCATGCACGAAAAATCCTGCACTAAAACAATTACCACTCGACTCGAAAAAAATGCATGCCGATTCAGCAGCGTCTGTCCGCAGAAACTTGTCAAAGGATGAAAAGGTGGTGATTACTACAGATGCGTGGACTGCACCGAATACCGAGTCGTACGTCATAATAACCAGTCATTTCATCGAGGATTGGGAAATGAAAAACGTAGTTCTACAGACTCGCGCCACGCCAGAGAGGCATACAGCAGAGAATCTCGCAAATGTGTTAAACACCGCTGTAGACCATTCGGGTTTAAGGGGGGAAATCACTGCCTGTGTTCACAACAATGCCAGCAACATCACCTTCGGAGTTTGTTGAATGGGACTCGAATTTGTGCTTTGCACACACTCTGCAGCTCGCCTTCAACGATGGCTTTAAACTTGGTGCCATACATAATGTAGTCGGTGCGGCCAGCCGTCTTGTGTCGCATTTTCATCACAGTGCAATAGCTACTGAGGCTCTGAAGTTGAAACAAAAACAAACAACTCTGCCTGAGCACCGTCTGCTGCAGTATTGCCGGACCTGATGGACATGCTGATTAAACAAGAATAAGTGAACATGATGATAATAATGGACATTGCTAGCCTAACTACTTTTTGTTCATTCATTTATTTATTAATATTATTAAGCTAGCTACATACATAGCAAGCTGTTGCCTATACAGGCTATTTATTTTTTATTCACTGGAACTCGAACGCACAGGTATGTTTCCGATTTGATTTAACGTATACCGGTAGTCTATATGTTGTGTGTGGTTTGAAAACGTAGGAAAAGTAAATCGTTTAGTTAAGTGGATTGTATAAATTAGCTAGCTAGATAGTCTAATGCATTTTGTATTTCGCTGTTATGACCGGAAAACATTATTGCCACAAGGATGCTAATGTTAAGGCATTTGCCTCGCAGCTCACATTGCTAAACTATAATTGAATAAAAATTATACTTTTTTTTTTTTTAATTGTCACAACCTTTATAGTTCATTTGAAATTGTAATTAACGGAAAAGCTTGTGACAATATCGGTAAAAAAAATAACACTTGCTTGCAAAATACGAGAGTCTCACACGAGCGTTGACGGTGTGCTTATGTTATTGCTGCTGTTATGGCATTTCTGTATGTTTCCTAATAGGAAGGTATTTTTTACATAACCTAATGTTTATTTAACAAAGTTAGCTAAGTATTTTAAAATAAAGTTCAGAATTTATTGCAATTGCAATAATTGTCACTTTGCATTATTTCTCATTTAATGTACGTCTTATTTTGAATGGGAGGCGGGGGGGGGGGGGCGACTATTCGATTAGTCGACCTCAACAGCTGTGGAATTATCGATAGTCAAAATATTTGTCGTGCACATCCCTAATAGTAACGCAATAAACGGATGTCTAGTCATTTTTTCTCCGGCAAAAGCCGAGAAAACCATTCAATTGCCGAGTGGGAGCGACAGGAGCCGAGACAAGTCGGGAGGGGGGGGGGGGAAGCCTATCTCATGAATAGTCATACATGGTATCTGGTATCAGATAATGGGGGCGGTCGTAAGTAAACAAGTTGGCTGACTGAATCAGCGCACAGAGAACACGGACATTTGCAGAGCTTTTTTGAGATGTTATAGTAATAAAATAATGACTTGGATCGCATTATTGAGGAGTTTGGTGATAAAACGAGTGATCCGAAGATGATCGATCGGTATGTACGACTATTATTATTATTATTATTATTATTATTATTATTATTATTATTATTATTTATTTCTTACATAGGTGAACACTATAGCAAACGAAAGGGTGGGGCGGGGCTGGAGATGCCTAGTGAGTGCTTTGTTGATATGCAGGGCCATTTAAACCCGTTTGACTGTGAAAAAAAATACTTTTAAACACCGCGTCTAAAATTAACTGCGCGTGTGAAAATTAATTAGACCTGACACGCAATTAATAAATGGACCGCAAAGGGTTTGTAATAGATAAGACACCATCCAACGTTACTCACTTTACCTCTCAGTTTTGCCAGCCTGTTGCAGGTTTTATTAAAGCCATCAGGTTGTTGAGCCAGAACATTGTCCTCTATAGTGAAACGGCTCATTTAGTTTTGGCTTGCTTACATGTATACACCTGGGGTTCTACGGAGGAGTGTCACGCTGTGGCTTTTTCTTTTTTTCAGCTGAGACTGTCTGAGCCCACAAACCTCGCAGAACTATCAAAACTGTAATGAAGAAATACACAGAACAGTCCTTCATGTAGTTCAAATTCAAATAGTGCGATTCATTGCACATATTTTCTTTTTAAACTAAGCAAATCTGCAGCAGTGTATGAAACATTCAAAACGCTAAGTAGTGTTTGTATTACAGTAATCCATCGCATATCCGACTGTGGTGGGACCAGAGTAAGGGTGCGTATGTAAAAAGTTGGATGAATGAATCCTGTTTTACATAATTTGATAGCGGTTGCAGAATGACAGGTGAAAACCGTTCTGTACATACACCACATTTATTTATTTACTTTTTTTTTTCCATTGAGTGACCAATTATTATTTATTTTTTTTTCCCCAATTTGGACTGTCCAATTTATCCTTTTTTTCTCCGCAGCGAGTCCCTAAACGGCTAAAGCTAGAATTGCTTTTACCCTGAGCAATCCAGAGCAGAGGTGGGTGGGTGTGACAAATACAATGATTCTTGGTTGTAAATCTCCCTCCCGACCTGTGAGGGCGCTAAGCAGCGAGAACAGAGTTCTCTGGACGGGCTGGTCTGACAGTTCTTTCCCAGGGTTCAAGGGAAGTTGGCCAGTCTGGAAGGGGGCGAGACTCCGTTGCAATAATGCATTGACCCGAAAGGGAAACGACGTGGCAGCCGCAGAGATGGAGAGGCAGCTGCACTCGTTTACCAAGGGGTCATGTGTGAAGGCATAAAAGGGGATGGAGAATCGCAATCTGTTTGTTTGCTTTGGTTTGTATTTTGAACCTGAAAGGACCTGTGAGAGAACAGTGATTATACGTATCGTGAGTGTTTTGTTTGTTTGTCTGTAATTGTCTTGTTTGTTATTAGACGGCTAACACGTTCTGTAGCTGTCGCCAAGGGCCAGCACCAAAACCTGGAACAGCACTGCACTATTGTCACTGTTATAAACCTGTATCACCCACTACGAGCACTACTGCACGCACCCAGGACTGGTGACCATGTTAGTATATTGTGGGATGGATATTTGTGTTTATTTTTTGGGACTGCAACCCTGTTGTTATATACGCTGTGCACTACATGTTGTGTATTGCCGGGGATGATTATTTGGTCAAAAGGTAACACCGGTGGCTGACCTGCATGTGCTGCATCATATCTACACAGAGTAGATCAATTCTATAGAGAACCTACTTGACACAAAGAATATCTTTTTATGCAGCCCAAAATAGATACCATAATGTCTATACCAACCATCAGTGCATCTTCCAAATCCTCTACACCAGTGGGTGTAGACAGGAAAACTGATACTTTTTTGAAGGACTACACTGCCTCCACTTGCAATATGCGCATTAACAATTATCAAATCCACGCAGCCAAATATCAACACAAATTATGGAGCCACATGTCTGCTGCCTTACAGACCCCTACTCCAGAGAACGTTGAACTCACCATGCAGCTTGCAGAAGAGGGAAAAGTACTGCAAAAATCCAGCTGCAGTCGGCATGTGATAGCATAGACAACAATGCTAGGGCTGTAGCAAGTGCTGTCTCTGCAAGACGAGTTCTACAGGTGAAGATATCCTCCTTAACTCCTGACACACAATCCAAGATCATGGAGTTACCATTTCAAAGAGACTTACTATTTTGCACTGACCTCAAGGATTATCTAACAGAGATGAACAACAGGCAGAGGCATACCCGCTAATAGGGGGTATTTTAATAGGCAGAGGTTTTTCAGGCCTCAGCCAATACAATCAACCTTTGGAGGACAGAGCAGGTTCCAAAGGGGACAAGGCTCCAGGCTATACAGATCCTTTCGTGGCTTTGCCAGAGGTAGAGGCAGACCCTCTACATCCTCCTGACATTTTCCTGATCGGCAACCGGTGTCGGTCCACCCCTCACTTCTGCCAGTAGGGGGAAGAGTTTCATATTTTTTTAAAAACGGGCAGAAAATAACATCAAACCCCTGGGTTCTGGGGCTCGTACAACACGGCTACAAAGTACCATTCTGGTTCCAACCACCAGCAACAGGGATCATCTGGACATGACTGGACTGGACAGGTCCACAAGGGGTCTTTCTACAGGAGGAGATAAGATCCATGCTCCTTTCCCGTGTCATAGAATTGGTCCCCTCATCTTGACAGAGCAGAACAGAGGGAGGATGCTGCACAACAACCCAGCATGGTTACAACTAGCTGTTTGGAAATTGAACAGCGGCAATTATTAGATATGGGGCTATCAGTAACCAACATCTTACTGGCTTCAAAAAAAAACATCTACTTTTCAAGCCTATACATGTAAATGGAAGGAATTCGTCTATTGGTGCAACACAAAATCTTTGCACACCACAAACATAAATCTGCCAACATTTTTATCCTGCTTGTGCCACCTATTCCATAAAGGTTTTGTGCTCTCTTTCATCAAAGTGCACATCGCTGCAGTATCGAGCATTTTACCTGTATAGGATGATCACCCGGTAGGTTCTAACCCCGTGGTGTCCAGATTTCTCGGAGGGGTTAACCACTTAAGACCCCCAAAGAAACATATCCTTCCACAATGGAACCTCAGTCTAGTACTGAATAAACTCATGGGGCCACCGTTTGAACCCATGGCAACATGCGACCAAAAATTCCTTGCATGGAAAACTGCATTCTTGTTAGCAATAACTTCAGCAAGAAAGGTAAGTGAAATACAGGCACTGGTCATTTATGCACTTTATTTCCAGATCTTCAGGGACAGGATTGTCTGCAGACCTAATCCTCAATTTCTGCCAAAAGTGGTGACACAGTTCCATCTAGATCGGATCATAATCCTTCCTGATTTTTTTTTCCCAAAACCGCATAAATCAAAATCAGAGGCCAGACAGCACTTAATTGATGTCAGAAGAGCACTAACTTCCTACATTCATAGAACCTGGACAAGAAACCGGATCCAGGACTGGTAAAAGCACACTCAGTGAGACCTTTACAAAACACTACAACTTAAATGTGTTTTCTTCTCAGCCAACTTTTGCTCACTCCATATTACCTGTGGCTTCGGGCACTACTATCTAACCTACCACCCTTTTTTCTACTTCCTATGGTAGGGTTCACTCTGTGTGTGGAGTTCACCATACGAGGTAAGAAGACGAAGGTTACCTGTAATATGATTTCTTCGTAGAATGATGAACTCCACTCCACACACCTGTGTCCTACCCTCCTTACCCCTTGTCTTGGTTTCACTTTGGGTAATTGGTTTGGAAATCTGGACATAGATACTCCAGGAAGGGAAGGCTTTATAGAGGGACATTACTTGTCACCAAAAAAGGATTAAGCTCCTCAATAATGCGATCCAAGTCATTATTTTATTACTATAACATCTCAAAAAGCTCTGCAAATGTCTGATATTCTTTGAGCGCTGGATGCAGAAGCAGCTATCTCTTTCTTTCGGCTCCTATCGGTCTAACTCGGCCATTGAATGGTTTTCTCTGCTTTTTCCGGAGAAAAAAAGACTAGAGACCTGTGTTTTACGTCTTTTTGATTATGTTTTTTTTAAACACAGTAGTGGCTGTACAATCCTACTAATATTATTAATCACATTAGTACAATCTTGTGTAACTAGAGCTGCAGTTGGTCAGGGAGGCATTAATATTAACATACACTAATAGCACTGTCCTGCAGTGGAAAGAAAACCGCGTCACAGTCAAAATAATGTAAAGGATTATGCAGCGCATGAATATCTCTGCAAACCTATTCAGAATTTAGGAAATCTGTAATGATGTTTTTTCACGTGGGACTAAGTGGCATTTATTAAATGGGAATCAGTTATAGTGCAATTTTAAATATATTTATGTGTATTTTAAATGGTAGGGTCTGGCATTTAAATATCTGCGTGTTTTCAAATAAAATACATTTTTGCCTTGCTGAAACAGTATGTTTATAACCTGTTTATAGTATTGCTAAGTGGCTAAAGTTTTTCCAGTGTGGCTAAAAAATTAAAGTCTTAGAGGGAATGTAGTTCTGGTATAATAATAAAGATCTACTGTGGTGTTGGTTGTTACAGAGCTGTGTATCAGGGGCGCACCCAGGATCTCGTCTCATCTGTCAACGGGGGAATGTGCTAATAAAGTCCAGTGAAGTTCAATCTCGTCTCCGTGTCGCATGCATTACACACACCAAACTAAAGAACATGCTGTCACAACCAACCCATTGAAAAGTATTGAGAGCTGAAACAAGTATTTTAAGCAAACCAATTTCTCACATAAAGGAACAATCAACAATGTTATTTATACTTGTAATGCTGCCATTGGGGGGGAAAAAAATGTTATGTTGTGATCTATATTATAATGCTTCAATTGTAAACACATTGTTATTTTGTTATTTAAGTTCTATTGAAATACTGCATTTCTGCTTATCATAATCACAACAAAAAAGTGTGTATTTATAAAATATTGCAAAAAAAAACTGTCAATTGTTATTTGAGGGCTAAGAATGAAAAATATATATTTTTAAAAAAAATCATTTTTAACATTGAAATTGCCAAAATAAATGGCCAGCTGTGTGGTTAAATGAAAAAATGTGCACTTTTGCTGGCTTTTAAAAATGACGCCGAAAAGGTCCCGCATTCACACAACAATTTTTAAGCTATGGCGCTTTATTAATTTTTTTTTGGTTTGTTTGTTTTTATGATTAATGTTTTGTTCACTAAATTGTTCTGTGGCACAAATCCATAACAAGAAGGTATTTTACATACGATAAAGTGAAGTTTTGTGGAGATTCACCAAACGAACAAATATTATCGAGGTCCTGCTAGGGATGTAAATATTTAAAAAAGTACCCGTTTAAAATCTTCATGTTTCAAAGTCCCTTTGACGTTAAACAAACAACAACAACAAAAAAAATAGCTGCATCAACTCTACTGAATTTTTCTTAATAAAAATTAACTTGCTGTGGTGTCAGTCATGTGCACAGCCGATTTACAGCGAGTCCGGCAGTGGAAATGCACAAGTAGCTCTTAGCAAGTTTTTCAACCCTTGGAAAACCTTGTGCATTGACCTTCCACCACTCCAATGGACTGCACTCTAATGAAGGGCAAGGCTCCCTAAAGTAATTCTCCAGTTAATTTTCTACTGCATTCTTGTCGTTTTTTATAGTGTAATCTTCACCTAAAAGCATCATGATAGCGCACGTCTCCATTTCACACGTTTTTTTCACTGCTGATTCAGACGGTCCAGCCACAGCACTCCTGAGCTGCCTCACTTTCCAACAAGGACGCAAGTTCCAGATGCTTTGATTTAGCAGCAATCTGGATATCGGGCTAAAGAAACCGCAGGTGCTTATGACGTGTATCCAAAAGGGATGCCACAAGTGCAGTTTTGGTAGTTATGGCAGGATCACTGGGTTTCATGTGATTCTCCAGAGAACGTCAAACAGCAGACTTTAAAATCAACTATTTTCCCACTTTCAACAGCAGCTTCACTTTTCAGGGGAGTTTTGAGAAGACTGTTGCAAATTGGAAAGATATTTGAAATGGAAGCTGACTGTTGAGCAGACATGGCTGTTGTAGCACCTTTTAAAGTAGAAAGGACAGGTAAGATATCCTCTATTAATTGCCAGTGCTTATCGTGCAGCTCAAGTGTTCAAGCATCAGATAGTTTTGTAACTAGTTGCAAAGTATGTGCAAATCAATTTACAGATTCCCATGAAACATAACTCGTCATGTTGGCGAGCACAATGTTGCTTGTGTTATCATGCACGCAGGCTATGATGCGGCCTGTCAGACCCCATCTCTTTACTGCAGTGTTTAACTTTTCAGCAAGGTTATCTGCCGTATGTCGTTCTGGAATACATTGTTTGTAGAACAGCGGATCGAAGCTCCCAGTTTTCAATGTAATGACAAGTGACTGTCATGTAGCTTTCAGTATTTAATGCTGTCCAACAGACCGTGGTAAAGGCGACTATCTGCTTGAAAATAATTATAATGTTTTCAAACCTGTAATTGCTATCAAATGTTAACATATGATGAATAAAACACACAAAAATGACCTAAACTGTGTTTATTAACCCTTTATGCTGCTGGTTACTACATACCTATATTCACTATAGAGAAAAAAAAATATATATTTTTTTTGAACAATGAAAACAAAAACGCTGCTAATAACAATAATAATCAGTAAACAGTAATTATCAAATAAAAGTCAAACAACATCAAAATGTTTGCCATTATTGACTTGCTCTGGGCCATTTATTGAAATGTTCAATACAACAAAACCCGGGGTTGCCTTCGCAACCACTGCACAGTTTTCTTGTGTCTTATTTTGTTTTCATTTTCATAGCAGACCCTGCACCTTTGTTGCAGTCTCTGCTTCCCTTGTGTTGCATGTATACATGCATGTACACAGTTACTTTGCGCAGGCATTGTGATGGATCTGGCTGCCGCATTGCCTGTACCCAGTGCTGTGTTTTGATAGTATTTCGTCACAGCACTGCCGTTTCAAACCAAACAGCTTCCCGTTTGCAGCTGGCTTACCTGTAAAGTAGCTGCATGCTCTTCTGTTCGTACAGTTTGTACTATTCTTGGCTCCACATCCTCTTCATCATCATCGCTCAGTGATAAGTCAGCATCACTGTCGCTGGTATCGAAATCCTCTGAACCAACTTCACTCCCGTTGCTCTTTGTAGAACGACCACGTACGTTGCCATGTTTAGCTTTCGCTAAAAACTATATAAACTACAACTAAGCAAGTAAAACTAATAATAAAACAAAAAATATTAATTTAAAACATATATATATATATATATATATATATATATATATATATACTATATAAAACATATATAAACGGCCACAGGTAGATTGGAATCGCTACGTGACATGCAATTGGATACAAATGTCACCTCGCCTTCCCCAGACTTTCATTGTACATTCCACAGTACTAGCACTGCCTTAGAGAATGAAACCTGAAACGCTAGACTGAGAAACCGATCATAGAATAGAATGGGAAACGTGACGTACGCAGGTACGGCATGGTACTGTAAGTGGGTTTTCATTTGACGTACGTCATGGTGTTGAAGTGGTTAATGCATGAAAACCCGCACCCTCAACGACACTTATGGGAAACAAGTCTTCAGTTATCATTGCGCATAACAACTCGGTCTGTTTTTGAGAACGTTGTGCATCGCATTTCCTCGAGCTGCCAGAACCATATGCTGCAGTTTTTGTTTTTGATCTTATCTTTCACATGAAACAGAGGGGTGCTTAACCCTTTGCAGTCCTATGTTGGGCCCTGTCCGACATCATCAAAAAGACGTCAAGCACAGGTCTCTAGCCGTTTTTTCTCCTGAAAAAGCCAAGAAATCCTTTCAATGGCCGAATGAGACCGGTAGAAGACGAAAAAAAGAGGCGGATCTGAGCAATAGACATAGTCCCTTCACCACAGACATAACACGGACATAAACAAACAAGATAGCTGCTTCCGCATCCAGCGCTCAAAGAATATCACAGACATTTGCCAAGCTTTTTGAGATGTTATAGTAATAAAATAATGATTTGGATAGCATTATTGAGGAGTTTTGTGATAAAACAAGTGATCAGGAGATGATTTATCAGTATGCACGACTATGAAGAGATATGAAAAATATAGCGAACAAGGAGTGGGGCAGGGCTGGAGACGCAGTACTGAGTGTCCTGTTGATATGCAGTACCGTTTAAACCTGTTTTACTATGAGTAAACTGCGTGTGTGAAAATAAATTGGACCTGACGCGCCTGACAGGCGCTGAATAAATGGACCGCAAAGGGTTAAGCTTAAGATGAGTCAGCATTGCGCTAGTGCTGTTTACACGTTTAAGCTCTGTATTACAAATCTTACATTTAACGGTGTCTTACTTTTGTAAAACAATTCCATGCATAACTTCTTTTTGACCACTCTATCTTCCTATGTTATGGAAAAGTAGTAACCAAGTCACGTGATAATTCAAACAACGTGACGTTGTTTAAAGAAGTGGTACAGTTAACTTCCACCCTGGCAACAGTGTTTTGTGTTTTCTTTAAGCCACACTTAAAAAAAAAAAAAAAAAGCAGAGAAACACCAAGGATTTTAGTTACACGCAATAGCAATTATTTTTTTACCAATCTGATGCTATGTCTTGTTCTAATAGTTTACAGTAGTTTACTTGCACTATCTATTATCGGTATCCAATCGGTATTGTCCAATATGGGTAGATAGCTATCGGGATCGGCCAAGAAAATCTTTATCGGTGCACCCCTACAATAAATGCTAATGTTATTAATACTACAAAATTATACAACAAATCAAAGTTCTATCTTTGTGTCTTTTAATGCCTAAATTTCTCTTCATACCTTTGAACCCATACAGTGGTTTGCAGTATTCACCCCCCTACAATAATGTCACATTCTGTTGAATTACAAATAATGTGTGCACAGTTTTACTCAAATCTGTAGTGGTTAAACTGAACATTGTTGTATGAGGAGGAGGTTAAATGTCAGCAGAACTTGCAAAGAAAATGTACAAAATGAAATTTACTGGTTGCATAAGTATTCAGCCCCTTAAGTCAGTACTTGGTAGAAGCACCTTTTGCAGCAATTACTGCTACTGAGTCTTTTTGGATAGGTCTCTACTAGCTTTGCACAATAGGATGGTGACATTTTTCCCCATTCTTCACAGGAAAATTGCTCCAGTTCTGATAAGTTTGTTGGGGGTCGTCGATGGACTGCAATCTTCAAGTCTCGCCATGAATTTGATTGGATTGAAATACCTTTTTAGTGACGGGGCAGGGTGTTTGCCTGTAATTTTGGGTCCCTCTTTCATTTGGTCAGTGGCGTGCTGTGACTTTTTAGCAAGGCATGGAACAACTTTTAGTTGACAGATAAAAACTTCGCTGAAATACTGTCCAACTCTTTCTGCTTTTCTGGAAGTAGTTACTACTTTTGGTTTTGGCCTTCCATTTTTTATAATTTCTGTTTTTGTTGCAAAGTCATTTGCACTAAACTGATTAGTCAACAAACTTTTCACTAAGGTCCATTTTGAAGAGTTTGCGCACCACTCAGTGTTCAGTCGAAGAGGATTCAATTCTACAGCTGCATGCCTTGCCTATGTTTTCCGGCGCACGGCCACCAGGAGGCGAGGTGCACGCTGCGTCACGTTGCCTAGGCAACCTGATACATCTTGGAGCATTGCATGCCTTGACCAATAAAACAAGAAGACTGAGGTGAACAGATTACTTGCATACAGGACTATCATATACATAAAAATGTTATAGAATAACTAATTTTCTATCCTATTCTTTAAAATGCTGTGGGATAAAATATATTCTAAGGCATGCAATGCATGCGTTGCATCCATAGACGGCACGCCACTGCATTTGGTATCAATATTTTGTGGACAGTTAAAGCTTTCAAATGGTAGTTGTGGTTAAGTGACAGTGTCTCATTTAACTAAGAAAGTACTTGAAATATATAATAAGCTTTTTTTAGTGGTGGTGGGGGGTAGGGATGGGAATTTTAAACGTATAAATATTAAAGTGGTTAAATGTTTAATATGCTAGACCAGTGGTTCCCAACCTGTGGTCCGTGAGTAAACTCCAGGTGGTCCCTGAGTAAACTCCAGGTGGTCCGCAATCAACTCCCAAAGTTCGGTTCAGCATTTCTTGCAAAACCCCATTTCTAAACAATCACACGTTGTGCTACCAATATTACTAAGCAACACAACAAACAGCTTTAACCATGTGATATATAATTATATGATCAGTATGTAGTTTGCATTTTTCCCCTTTTATCTGTTTTCTTTTTATGGACATGTTTATAAATTTAATAAATATTACAGCTCCCTTTTGATGCAGTACCAAGCATCGCCTTCAAAGCCGCCATTAACTAAAACCGCTTTCTAACGTGAAACACATACTAACTGAATAATTTACACATTATGAGGCACATTTGTCTTGTCAATTACAGACTTTTTTTTTAGCCAGCATTATTAAAAAAAATAAAACAATCTACATCTAGCTTTCACGTAACCCTAATCTGTGCGAATTCTACTGTTTGTGTTCACTGTTCAGGGGAGAAAAAATGTAATCTGGCTGTTCCAGCCTTTTAACTCCTCATAAAAGTAGCACACTGCATTGAATATTCCTAACTCGGGTAGAATGACTAAGTAAAAATAAAATAAAAAAACACACTAAAACCACCGTTTTAGTACTTATTCATATACAGTAGCTCTCAAAAGTATTCACCCCCCTTGGACTTTTCCACATTTTATTGTGTTACAACATGGAATCAAAATTGATTTAATTAGGAGTTTTTGCCACTGATCAACACAAAAAAAGTCCATAATGTCAAAGTGAAAAATAAAATCTACAAATTGTTCTAAATTAATTACAAATATAAAACAGAAAATAATTGATTGCATAAGTATTAACCCCCTTTGCTATGACACACCTAAATAAGCTCTGGTGCAACCAATTGTCTTTAGAAGTCACATAATTAGTTGAATGGAGTCCACCTGTGTGCAATTAAGGTGTTTCCCATGATTTCAGGTTAAATACACCTGTCTCTGGGAGGTCCCACAGTTGGTTAGTACATTTCCTAACAAAAACTACATCATGAAGACGAAGGAACATTCAAAGCAAATCCAGAATAAGGTTCTTCAAAAGCACCAATCGGGTAGGATACAAGAACATTTCCAAGGCATTGAATATCCCCCGGAGCACAGTAAAGTCCATTATTAAGAAATGGAGAGAATATGGCACAACTGTGAATCTGTCTAGAACAGGCTGTCCTCAAAAACTGAGTATCCAGGCAAGAAGGGCACTAGTCAGGGAGGCCACCAAGAGGCCTATGGCAAATCTAAAGGAGTTACAGTCTTCCACGGCTGAGCTGGGAGACACTGTGCATACGGCAACAATAGCCCGGGTGCTTCACAAAACTGGCCTTTATGGGAGAGTGGCAAAAAGAAAGCCATTGTTGAAAAAACTCACATCAAATCTCGGCTAGAGTTTGCCAGAAGGCATGTGGGAGACTCTGAGACCAAGTGGAAGAAGATTCTATGGTCTGATGAGACCAAAATAGAGCTTTTTGGCCTCAACACTAAGCGCTATGTTTGGCGCAATCCTAACACCGCACATCATCCTGAGAACACCATCCCTACCGTGAAGCATGGTGGTGGCAGCATCATGTTATGGGGATGCTTCTCTGCGCCAGGGCCTGGAAAACTGGTGAAGATGGAGGGCAAAATGGATGCAGCAAAGTACAGAGAAATCCTGGAGGAAAACCTGCTGAAGTCTGCAAGAGACCTGGGACTTGGGAGAAGATTCGTCTTCCAGCAGGACAATGACCCCAAACATATAGCCAAAGCCACACTGGAGTGCCTTAAAAACAAAAAGGTCAATTTCCTGGAGTGGCCCAGTCAAAGCCTGGACCTCAATCCAATTGAGAATATGTGGAAAGAGTTGAAAATTGCTGTTCGTCAAAGGACCCCATTCAACTTGACGGAGCTTGAGCAATTTTGCAAAGAAGAATGGGCAAAAATTGCAGTGTCCAGATGTGCAAAGCTGGTAGACTTATCCAAATAGACTCATGGCTGTAATTGCTGCCAAAGGTGCCTCTACCAAATATTGACTCAAGGGGGTGAATACTTATGCAATCAATTATTTTCTGTTTTGTATTTGTAATTTAGAACAATTTGTAGATTTTATTTTTCACTTTGACATTATGGACTTTTTTTGTGTTGATCAGTGGCAAAAACTCCTAATTAAATCCATTTTGATTCCATGTTGTAACACAATAAAATGTGGAAAAGTCCAAGGGAGGTGAATACTTTTGAGAGCCACTATAAATGTGCTACAGTGTTGCCAGGGATATAGGAATATTCCTATTATTTCCATACATTTTTGGAGAGATTAGCTTCATATAGTAGTATAAGTTAATGTGAAACAGCCCAGAGTAGTAACATCCTGTACACTCACATGTAACTTTTTTTTCTTATTTTTGAAATTGCTTCCCACCCGCCTCGTCTTGGTATTCCAATGTTTTTTTATATGTACATCGAGCGAAGTTGGTGAATAATAAGTTGCGCTGGAAATGTTTTGGATAGATTTGCTACGAGGTTAAGGTTGAGTTGACCAGCACTGGTATTTACATTTACTGGAACAGAGGATGACCAAAGCCCCAGTGTATTATTTGTCAGGAGGTTTTGCCAAACAAAACTCTTTAAACCCTCAAAATTGATATACAATATACAAAGCATTCAGAATGTGAAACAAATAAAAAAAATGCAAACAAAAGAAACAGGAACTTTGCCATCAGCAACTTTCAAAGTGAAAAATGACAACATTCATTACGGACCTGGTGAAGATTCAAGCCCAGGAATCTCATTAAGTTAGGTACGTTATACAGGGTTAGAAACTCCCGCTCGCCCGAGGTGAATTAAATCTGATGAGGACTAGTTGATGTCTGTCTCAGTAGTCCTCAGGGCAAATGTACACATATACTCTCACATTTACAGTCTTAAATTTAAAAAAAAATGCAGTTAAGTCTATTTTCTAACTGGGTATAGCAGTGGTGAATAAGCATTTATAATGCTCACAAAAAAGTGACTCGGACCTGAAACCTCCCTTCATCGCCCCTGCAATGCCAGCCTCACTTAATGACGTTTTACATTTCTATTCTGCCTCTGCGCAGGATGCGAAGTATATTGGGCATTTGAATTTACTGAAACACATTGCTGCTTCTTCACATAAGGACTAATAGTTTGCATCTAGTAAGTTTCAAAAGGTACTAGTCTTTCGGACTAGTACCACAATATTGTTAGTTTTCTAACCCTGGTTATATAAGTAACAAAATAACTATGTACAAGAAAGAAATAACTGTATACACATGTGTTTTGTAAAGGGTAAAAACCCTTTTTGTTGTGCCATTTAGAAAAACAGTCTTTGTCAACAATTATACACAGAGGTGTGTTGATGTTCTTCCCTTCTGTTTTTCTGCAATAAACACAGTACTGTCTCCATTGTGTTGCCTTGGATAGTGAAGCAGTCTCACCAAACTGCAGCTGGCTCTGGCAAGTGATGTATGTCATATGTAGATACCTGTGATGCTGTCTGCATGGGATGCAGTTCACCTGCCAGTTCAAAAACCAAAGCTCTCTGGAACATCATTTGGGTATCTGGCTGTTTCCCAAATCGCTCACAGATGTCTTTGTGTAGAATGAAGCTATTTACAATAGCAATAAAATGAAACAACAATGTTTTGTAACATTGTAGTACACTGCTTGTTTGTGTTATCACAATTATCATTATTATTATTATTATTATTATTATTATTATTATTATTATTATTATTATTATTTTTTTTTTTTGGATACTGTCTCTGGGGGGGGGGGGGGGATAAATGAAATAAATCTGAATGGCTGTAGTTCCTCATTGAATCCAGCTTGGACCTGGAGTGCGACAGGGTGTGAACCTTGGCTGAGTGGGTCATTGTGTTCTTTATCTTACCATCTGTTTATCTCTGTCTCCTGTTGTGAGCCTGGAGCTGATCAGTCTGCCACGCCCTCTGTAAAACTGGTCCAACAGGTATTTGTGCACTGCCTGGGGCTGGAGGTGTGGATGGATACTGTTCTATGTTTCACAGAGGGCAGTTGCCACTCCATTGGTGCTGTAACGTGTATATATATTTTGTGTGTGTGTGTATATATATATATATATATATATATATATATATATACACACACACACACACAGTACTGTGCAAAAGTTTTAGGCAGGTGTGAAAAAATGCTGTAAAGTAAGAATGCTTTCAAAAATAGACATGTTAATAGTTTAGATTTATCAATTAACAAAATGCAAAGTGAGTGAACAGAAGAAAAATCTACATCAAATCAATATTTGGTGTGACCACACTTTGCCTTCAAAACAGCATCAATTCTTCTAGGTACACTTGCACACAGTTTTTGAAGGAACTCGGCAGGTAGGTTGGCCCAAACATCTTGGAGAACTAACCACAGTTGTTCTGTGGATTTAGGCAGCCTCAGTTGCTTCTCTCTCTTCATGTAATCCCAGACAGACTCGATGATGTTGAGATCAGGGCTCTGTGGGGGCCATACCATCACTTCCGGGACTCCTTGTTCTTCTTTACGTTGAAGATAGTTCTTAATGACTTTCGCTGTATGTTTGGGGTCGTTGTCATGCTGCAGAATAAATTTGGAGCCAATCAGATGCCTCCCTGATGGTATTGCATGATGGATAAGTATCTGCCTGTACTTCTCAGCATTGAGGAGACCATTAATTCTGACCAAATCCCCAACTCCATTTGCAGAAATGCAGCCCCAAACTTGCAAGGAACCTCCACCATGCTTCACTGTTGCCTGCAGACACTCATTCGTGTACCGCTCTCCAGCCCTTCGGCGAACAAACTGCCTTCTGCTACAGCCAAATATTTCAAATTTTGACTCCTCAGTCCAGAGCACCGGCTGCCATTTTTCTGCACCCCAGTTCCTGTGTTTTCGTGCATAGTTGAGTCGCTTGGCCTTGTTTCCACGTCGGAGGTATGGCTTTTTGTCCGCAAGTCTTCAATGAAGGCCACTTCTGACCAGACTTCTCCGGACAGTAGATGGGTTTACCAGGGTCCCACTGTTTTCTGCCAGTTCTGAGCGGATGGCACTGCTGGACATCTTCCGATTGCGAAGGGAAGTAAGCATGATGTGTCTTTCATCTGCTGCAGTAAGTTTCCTTGGCAGACCACTGCGCCTACGGTCCTCAGCGTTGCCCGTTTCTTTGTGCTTCTTCAAAAGAGCTTGGGCAGCACATCTGGAAACCCCTGTCTGCCTTGAAATTTCTGCCTGGGAGAGACCTTGCTGATGCAGTATAACTACCTTGTGTCTTGTTGCTGTGCTCAGTCTTGCCATGGTGTATGACTTTTGACAGTAAACTGTCTTCAGCAACCTCACCTTGTTAGCTGAGTTTGGCTGTTCCTCACCCAGTTTTATTCCTCCTACACAGCTGTTTCTGTTTCAGTTAATGATTGTGTTTCAACCTACATTTTGAATTGATGATCATTAGCAGCTGTTTGGTATAATTGTTTAATCATACACCTGACTATATGCCTACAAAATCCCTGACTTTGTGCAAGTGTACCTAGAAGAATTGATGCTGTTTTGAAGGCAAAGGGTGGTCACACCAAATATGGATTTGATTTAGATTTTTCTTCTGTTCACTCACTTTGCATTTAGTTAATTGATAAATATAATCTATTAACATGTCTATTTTTGAAAGCATTCTTACTTTACAGCATTTGTTCACACCTGCCTAAAACTTTTGCACAGTACTGTATGTGCCAAGTAACTATCCTGGGATTTACAAATTGAGATCCTGACATTTTGGCAATGGTGAAAAAGCATTTCTGACACTTCCGCTGTAAATTGCGTCTTTTTATTTAATTTTGCTCCAGCTTTTTTCTGGGCTTGTTTTCAAAATAACAAACTAAGTTCTCTGCTGTTTAGGCACAGTGTCTCGCTGAACCCCGTACTTCGCCTGCCTTTATATTCCTTATATGGCAACCATGAGTGAAGCCTTATCTTTCAAACAAGACCTGATCTGTTGATTTCCGATGTTCCTACCCTGAGCTATTGAAAGCAGTGTAAATGGGCGTTGGCGGTCAAAATACTATGGAGTATTTAATGTATTAATTTTAGTAATTGATCATCCTTTACAGTCGTTGAGTATCCAACTGCTGTGGAGCCAGAGTAGGGGCGGATATTATAAAAAGGAAGGGGTTTGGCAATTGCTTCCGAGTAGTTTCTCTTATTTCTCTAATTACATTAATCTGCTGATTTTTTTTTTTTTTTTATTTAAGTCCCTGAGATACTGTAATTTTCAGGAAAAATCTTTCTTAAAGCAGTCCAGTAGTAACAATGTACTGTAGGTCAGTCAACAAATACAAAACAGTTTATTGCTGGCATTGCAATATACAGACTAGTCGAAAACGAGGGGCATTATTACATAAATATACAATTTTCATAAAATTACAAATTAAATAAAATGTTCAGGACACTTCTCTTCCATCTGCAGTTTCATCTGCAACAGCGCAGACTGGTTTATGCTGTACTTGCTGTAAAACTGCTTGCATGTGTTTCTCGTATACCCTGGACAGATAGAGTTGCCTTAGTCAGAGCGGGGCTCTTCAACTAGTTTTTTAAATTTAAGGGGGCCAGATTGGAAAAAAGTTAGGAATAGTCGGGTCGGAGTATTTTACTCTGCACATTTAAGCAATAATAAATATTCCATAACTTCATGTTCATATATTGAACAAGACTTACACATTTTACCATATGAATAGTGCTTTAATAATAGAACAGTGTGGGAATTTAAGAGTATCATTACAAACATTTTAAAATGTATGTGACATTAATTTTTTTGTTTGTTTGTTTTTTTAAAGGTGCAGTTCCAAAGCAGAATTCCATTCGCACAATGCATAATTCCGCGATTCCGTCCGTAATTCTGCAATTGTGGAAAATCAGTAGCCCTATAATTGGCGCAACAGAAAGAAAGATTGGCGGGTTTTATTCTCGGTTGATCTGACGCTTCAGTGGTGCACTCTGTTTTCATGCTGTAGTAGGTGTGGTGTGGTATCCAGTCCACGGGGGTTAATGACTAGCGTTTTTTCTGTCTCTTTGTTATATATTTTTCATAAAATGGCATTTCTAAACAAAGGAACGAAGCAAAGCCACATTTGGAAGTGTTTTGAGGAATTGGACGAGAACCGTGGTATATAATTATGCTAAACAAAATTGCTGTGCCACAAAAACCCAAGTTCAGTGCTTCACCATTTGAAATGAAATTACTGTGGATGGAGTTACTGAGGGCAGTAAAAAGAAACATCCATAATAAGTAGAACGCTTACTTCGCTTACATCCCTGTGAATACGTATACATGATTTTAAAAGGACTAAGTATTAATTCAGAGAACGCAAGTGTAAATAAATGTATAGACTTTACAAAATTTGCCAGTACACATTTACACATAATTTGTTTAAAAAATAAAAGAAAAAATGCCCTTTATCTATGTAATTTGTCAACAGAAGGGGGTATTTAAAATATATAAATATATATATATATATATATATATATATATATATATATATATATATATATAATGTGTGACAGGATGGCTGGGCGGTGACGTCAAGGCAGAAGCAGGAACTAAAAACACTGACACCAAATACTGCAGTTTCCAAACAAAATGACGCGGCGGTGCTGTTTTATTCAAATAATACAAAAATAAATAAAATATTTAAACACAAAAACACTGTGCTCACAGAGCAAAATTTCAAACAAAACAAATCTTGAACACAGAATATTAAACAATACAGGTCAGGCTGGGCTGTAGCCCTGATCCTGTATTTAATTTTTAGTTTCGTTTTCTCTCGCTCCTCTCGCTCGCTCTCTCCGCTCTAACACCCACCCCGAGTGCAGAGAGCTGCAGGTTTATATATCGTGGCCGAGGGGTTTAACTGGCTAATAATTATTCTATTACCCCTCAGCCACAATCTGCACGAGTTTATTAATTACTGTGGATGGGGTTTCCAATCCACACTACTAAACAAAATACACGGTTACGCAGTCATAAATAAATAACAAAACAATACCAAAACCCGCGGTGCTTCGCCGTCATAAATAAATCATAACAAATCATAAGTACATAAATCATAAAACAAACAAATACAAAGTAGCACAGGGATGGAGGGGGGAGACACATTTCTAAAAAGAAATAAATAAATACATTACAGGGCTCCTCACCCTGTTTTATTTATATATATATATATATATATATATATATATATATATATATATTTTAGCTCAAAGAGCCAGCTGCCCAACGTTTCGATATGTTGTACATATCTTTCTCAAGGGAGCCTGTGTTTGAATCAAAACATTGGAGGTATTTATAGGTTTTTGACGGCATGACAACTACTTGTTATTGTTTACATTCAAATATATATATATATATATATATATATATATATATATATATATATATATAGTAAGTATTTCCCATTGGAAGCTGATTGGGTGTTCGCACTCAGTAGTAATAGTTTTATATATTTCTCTCTCTCTCATATATATATATATATATATATATATATATATATATATATATATATATATATATATATATATATATATATATATATATATATATATGTAACAAATTAATGCACTTACCTGTCACACATGATTTCCGACTCGCCAGTTTTGTGATCCAAAGCCCATCTCTTCAATGTTACAATTTATTTGATTATCCTTCGCAGCCCGGATCATTTTTTCTCTCTGCATGCCAAATCAGTCTGAAGCAGTTGCTATTAATTAATAGATACAGGCAATAAATCTACCCGCTACCTGACTGCTCATGTATATGCATGAAAACTTTGTTTTAATTATATCTGTTGTATTTTGCTTTATATTTTACTGTTAGTGTTTTTTTGCGGTAAATAGTGAGACCCCTGTGCAGTTACACAGCGCTTCCTCCAGTTTTACCTGCCAAAAATGCAGCCAAAACAAAGAGACAAGCTACGGTAATGTAACAGTTAATCATTAAACAGTTTTAGATACTGTGATGTATTTTTTAAAATCTGTGATCTTTAGTTGTTTGTTTTTGTGCATTTTCATTTGTAAGTGAACTGTGACATTAGGGCCTTATCGATCAGTGTATTCTGCAATTTTGAATACTGACTTTGGATACTGTTTTAAATTTGGAAACGTTGTTGTGTTTTTTTTAATCATTTGCTAAATTGCATTACCTTTTACGTTGTATGCAGTTCTGTGCATGGGTAACACTTTTATTTAATTTTGCTGTTGGTCGTTAACAGGGAATTTTACATACTGCTACAATAAGTATCAGATTTAAAAGTATGTACTGTATTACAATCCACGTGTTGTCTCTCTTGGCAAGTGATATTTTCAGAATCATATCATTCTGAATTAAAGAAGTTATTTAGAAACCGCTAACCAAGATCATGCGACAGTCTCTTGACACAGGGGTTGTACCGACAGACTGGAAAATTAGCAAACGTAATACCGATTAATGATTTAGATTCTGGTATAGTAAACAAACTTGTTAAATTTGCAGACGACACAAAAATAGGAGAAGTGGCAAACACTGTTGCAGCAGCAAAGGTCATTCAAAATGATCTAGACAGCATTCAGAACTGGACAGACACATGGCAAATGACATTTAATAGAGAAGTGTAAAGTATTGCATGCAGGCAATAAAAATGTTCATTATAAATATGACATGGGAGATAGATACTGAAATTGAAGAAGGGAACTATGAAAAAGACCAAGGAGTTTATGTTGACTCAGAAATGTCTTCATCTGGACCATGTGGGGAAGCTATAAAAAAGGCCAACAAGGTGCTCGGATATATTGTGAGAAGTGTTGAATTTAAATCAAGGAAAGTAATGTTAAAACTTTACAATGCATTAGTAAGACCTCAAAATCCTAAAAGGTATAGACTTTTTTGACCTGAAAAAAGAAACAAGGACCAGGGGTCACAAATGGAGATTAGATAAAGGGGCATTCAGAACAGAAAATAGGAGGCACTTTTTTCCACAGAGAATTGTGAGGGTCTGGAACCAACTCCCCAGTAATGTTGTTGAAGCCGACACCCTGGGATCCTTCAAGAAACTGCTTGATGAGATTCTGGGATCAATAAGCTACTAACAACCAAACGAGCAAGATGGGCTGAAAGGCCTCGTTTTTGTAAACTTTCTCATGTTCTTAAAGTACTACTTCTTTGAAAATATAGTACTGTACCAACAAAACCAATACAGTACATCTGAATGGAAACCTACTTATTTTAAAACAGTGTTTTCAGAAACGTATTTTTGATATTGTATTTTTTTTGTCTTCCATGAATATTGTATTTTTTTGGTCTTCCATGAAAAACGGACAAGGGTTGAAACGGGCCAAAATGAAATAATCAGATATGTGTCGCACGTGTTTAACCATCACTGAAGTCAACATTTTATAGGGCCGGATATGTGAGTGCTGACTGTATTATTATTGGTTTTGTTTTGTTCTTTTGAATATAATGTAAAAACAAAGATTTAGTTTTTTCACTTTGTGACCACAGGGCCAGCACAGGTACATCTCAATAGTTGCAGTACAATGTCACGGAGTGACCCTAAAACCTGTCTTCCCTTGTACAGGGTGCGAGCACCTTTTTTGAGTGAAAGGTGTATGCGGCAGAGATGGATGGCTCTTTGATAGAAACAGTTTCATTTGTTTGAGGTTTACCCACTGACAATGGGAATGAGAATGTAGAGTATACTATTTAAGTTTTTGCAGGTATCAAGTAAAGGCTCTGGTCGCCCACACCTGTGATGTAAAACGCTGGATGCACAGGCCTGTTGTGGTGTTCGCAGAGCCACTTCCAGCTGAGCCAGGAGGAGAATATGAATCTTGCTGGGAACAAGCTGACTTACTAAATATGGATTGCATGCTGTAGAATGAAATACATTACTAATAGTAATGTTGTAGGATCCTGAATTTTGAATAAGTCTGTGTAATGTCAGAAAAAGAGAGTTCCTGGTATCAAAAGGTCAGGCTGACCTGCTGAAAGTTCCAAACCTCCCTTATCAGGCAAAAGCATCTTTTTTAATTAAGTCTTAATTAAAACATTTTGATCCAGCGAGAGCAAAATGGCAAACTATATGGAACAGAGTTAATATGCTAGAAGCAATCGAACTAGGTTTGAATATAGTAAGACAAAACAAGTGTTTAAATAAGTAAGAAACCTAATATAATAACATTAAGTAAATGTATGAGCAGTCTTAAGTTTTAATATTCAAGGTTGCATTTGCTGCTAAGCAGGTGCCTAATTAAAAATTAGCCTCTTGCCTTCTGTGTATATCAATGAAGTAAAATAAAATTACAATTTATAAGAGTTTGCTCTATTGAAGTATCTGAATTAGAACTACATGTTATAAAATCATTTAAAGTATAAACTGTAACTTTACATATACAGTGAACCGATTTGTAACCTCGTCCTTACCTGCCTGTAGTAAAAGCAGTGTTGGAGATGACTCATTGGTTTTGGCCGATGAAGCTGGGATTTTTTGCTGGTCAGGAATTTAAAAGCCAAGATCCTCTCTATAATGAGCGATCTCGTTAATAGTAACAAACTAAATACCATTTGGATAACAGATAGCATTTTTATATTAAAATCATTTTCTATATAGATTACTGCATTAATTTGGTCTACAATAATGAGTATTAGAAAATGCTTCCTGTTATGTTTCATATTAATCAACACCAAAAATTGGCAAAAGGCTAGGATGTCTTTTAAAACCTGCTTCAACTGGATCTTGCATGAACGGAGAAAGAGGTCAGATTTAGTTCAGTCACTATAAAACTATTACATTCTAACATGATAGTAATCTTCAAGTCTCGCCATAAATTTTCGATTGGATTCAGGTCAGGACTTTGACTGGGACACTCAAGAACATTAATTCTCTTCTTGTTCAACCACTCCAGTGTGGCTTTGGCTTTGTGCTTCGGATCATTGTCTTGCTAAAATGTGAATTTCCTCCTCAGTCTTGACTGACTCAAAGAGATTTTCCTCAAGGATTCGCCTGTACTTTGCACCATCCATTCTCCTCTCTATCCTGACAAGCTTCCCAGTCCCTGCTGAAGAGAAGCATCCTCATAACATGATGCTGCCACCACCATGCTTGACAGTTGGGATGGTGTTGACTGGGTGATGTGATGTTTTATGTAAATCGTTTTTTTCCGGTGCTTTCGTTTCTGATATACTGTTATATATACTGTTACTTTCCAAAATGCTTGAGCGTTATTTTTTCTATCAAAATGTGTAGTAGTAACTCGACAGTACTTGCACACTTAAGTTGTACCTTCTTCCCTTTGCTATCTTCGACAACAAAATCCCTGTGGTCACGGGCACATTCTTCTGGGGTTTTTGTGTGTAGGCATTTTTGTACATTTCGCCACAATTCTGTTTTAAATCCTCCGTATTTTAACTGTAATACAGCTTTAACCCTTTGCGGTCCATTGTCGGACTGGGTCCGACATTGCAATTATTCCTCTCGGGTCCTTTGTCGGACTGGGTCCGACATCATTATAGCAACGCAAAAAACGGGTTTCTAGTCGTGTTTTCTCCGGGAAAAAGCCTAAAAAACCATTCAATTGCAGAGTGGGAGCGACAGGAGCCGAGACAAGTCGAGAAAAAAAAAAAAAAGGCGTATCTCATGAATAGTCATACATATGGCCCTGGTATCAGATAACGGGGCGGCATAGTTAACAAGCTGTCTGAGTGCGTCAGCGCACAGAGACTATCACTGACATTTGCAGAACTTTTTTCAGATGTTATAGTAATAAAATAATGACTTTGATCGCATTATTGAGGAGTTTGGTGATAAAACGAGTGCTCTGGAGATGATTGATCGGTATGTACGACTATTATTTTTATTATTATTTATTTCTTACATAGGTGAAAGCGATGGCGAAAGAGTGCTTTGTTGATATGCAGGGCCATTTAAACCCGTTTGACTGTGGGAAAAAATACTTTTAAACAGCGCGTCTAAAATTAACTGCGCGTGTGAAAATTAATTAGACCTGACGTGCCTGACGCGCACTTAATAAATGGACTGCAAAGGGTTAAATCCTGCTAGCAAGCCTCCATCCTGATTGTGATCTTGTTTTAAATCTCGCAAGCAGAGTCTCCAATAGAAATGTAGGAATGTGCTGTCACTCAGTAGTTGGGGCGGGTTTAAAGTATTTAGAACGAATCAATGATAGATACAAGTCAGGAAGGCGGGACATTGCCCAGCAGCAGTGGGAAATGTATTTATTATTATTTTTGTAGTAGGTTTTATTTTTTAATGGGAAAATGGTAAAGTCAACATGAATTGATTAACCATTTCTACGGTTTTTCCGGTGTTTATTGGCTATAGCCACCGATTCTTTTTTTTTTTTATCATGGGTGTTTTATCGGTTAAAACCGAAAATCAGAAGCCCTATTTATATTCTATATGCATTTTTTTGTCAATAATTTGTGTAGATTCGGGTGCCAACAAAATGTGAAAACTTTGCAGGTGGGTGAATACTTCTGTGTGTGTGTGTGTGTATATATATGTATATATATATATGTGTATATATATGTGTGTATATATATATATATATATATATATATATATATATATAATATATATATATATATATATATATATATATAATATATATATACACACACATATATACACACATATATGTGTGTGTGTATAATATATGGGTAATCTGCATAAAAGTAGCGCACTGCATTGAACATTGCTCACTCGGTTGGAATAAAATAAATAAATAAATAAATAAATAAACAGTTTTAGTGCATTTCATTTTCAACAATATATGTGCTACAGTGTTGCCAGGGGTATAGGAATATACAATTATTTCAATACATTTTTGGAGAGATCAGCTGCATATAATAGAAGTTAATGTGAAACTAAGAGGCTATATTTGTATTTTGACTTGTGAACTGTACCGTAGTGTGTGTGATCAATTTCACCCCCATGTTAGACTATATGCCAAAAGTAAAATTCTATTAAGACGAGTTCTGGAAATAATGTGTACATCAGAGGTCAAATTAACGCGAAGTAAATCCATTGGACGGAAAATTATTTTGTATTGCGTTCACAGGACGCACAGAATGGAAAGGGACGCAGACATGTATATTTGTGGTAATCTATTACATTGCAGCAAAATGACAAACACTTGCTTGTTTAAAAAAAAAAAAAAACTGTTCTGCAACAGAACAGCCTTGATTTAAGGTGCACTCCAGTCCTGTAGGTGGCATATTTGGTTTACGCAGCAATATTAAGGATATTTACTTTTAGGCCCTGTCCACACTACATAACCGATCTCGAGAACCGCACTCAAACATTTTAATTAATCCAGCACAAAGCATCCACAAGGAAGTACCGTTTCATTAAAATATTTAAATAGTTTGGTTACAGTTCCTAGCAGCGCAATGAACAGTGGAAATTAATACGATAATATCCCACACATGTATTATATTTTAAAATAATGTGTTATGCCCCATATTAACAGAGGTCCATATTGCTAAGGAGTACAACAAGTATTTTGGAAAAAAAGTAAATGCGAACACACACACACAAGTAGGCTTGAAGTTTTCAGGTTTTATTTTTAATCAGGTGACATTTAGCTGATGTTTTGTAATTAAACTCAGAAAAAGCTGTTAATTACAAAACAATCTTTGCTTTTACCTTCATGTCTTGCCCGAGCCTAATTCTTGTCTCTTTTAATTTTATTTCAAACAGAGCTGACAAAGTATGTGAATTGTTCATCCCCAATCCTACTCCTACTTTTAACTTGCATTTCATTTTTGCAGTTGCCTAATTTAACGTTGTGCTTTTGTTATTTTCCCCACTAGTTTAACAGGGATGTCCTGACAGATTTTAAGCATAGAAATGAATACCTAGTGTGGAGTGTACACTGATCGCAAGTCAGTGTTGTCAGTGTACACTTCAATTGGAAATCATGAAGATCACCCATCTGCATCTCAGCTATCTATTTCTGACTATGAGTACTACAGTGATCAAAGCAGTAGTAATGCAGAAAAATACAAACGAAAAATACATTTTTATAATTTGTAATGGGAGGTGAAGTATCCGTGGCTTGTTTATCAAGACGGCAAGATGTACTGTAGTGTGTGTGAAAAAGCTGCTGGGCAACAAAAAACCAAAGCGTATACACGCGGATGTACAGATTTTTAAGAATCTTTGCTTAATAGACACAGACATGGCAATGCTGTTGCTGTTATTGGAATGCAGAAAAATATGAAAACACACATAGATGAAGACAACAAACAGTTCTTAAGAGTCCCGTCCCGTTGTCATGCGAACGGTCTACTGTTTAGTATAGAACAGTGATAACAGAAGAAAGTGTGTGTGTTCAGATGTATCTCTATACACAGACAGTTTGTTTAAACGACTATAGGGCATAGAGTTTAAACATTCATAAAAATGTACCAAAATGCACATCCCTGGAGTTTATTAGCCTTTGCGTTAACAATAGTTTAGTATTTGATGGATAGAACGCAAAATTTTGGGCATGTGCGTTTCAGGAACGCATTATCAGAAAAGCCAGCATGATCTCTGGTACAGTCTTATTGACACAGTCATATTTACCCAAAACGCTATAAATCCTATTGATTGTGCGCCACCAATCCCGTTTCATTTACACATCACAGCACATCAGAAGTAGTATGTAATATCCTGTACACACTCCAATCATTTTTACATTTTTCAAATTGTTTCCCACCTGCCTCGTCTTCATATTCCAGTGTTTTTTTTACATCGAGTGAAGTTGGCTGTCAGTGAGTGCAGTAAATGGTGTTAGAAATGGACAGATTAATTTGCTTCATGAGGTAATGGTTTGCGGGCCAGCACTGGTCTTTACATTTACTGGATCCAAGGACGACCCAAGCACCAGTGCCACAGTGCAAACCCTTAAACCTGATCAATTTAAGATGCCATTTATCTACAAAATATTCAGAATTGAAAAAAATTAAAATTTGAAACAAAAGAAACAGGAACTTTGCCATCAGCAGCTTTCAAAAAATGACAACATTGACAGCATTCATTGCTGACCTGGTAGTGAAGATTCAAGCCCAGGAATCTCATTAAGTTAGGTACGTTATACTTTACTTTCTAAAAATGTACATAAACATATACACAAAAATGAGTTTAAAATACTATCGTGAAAAAATGCGTGGCAAGTAGATTCGAGCCTGCAAGGACATAGCTCCCTGCGCTGAAACCAGCCACTTTTGTTACATTAACAGCATATATTCTACTCGGTTTAACGTAAATCTCGTTCCTGTGTGTAACATATAAAATGTTAAGTCTCACTGTGTTGCAGTTGTTGTATTTGCTAATACAGTAGTCCGCCGCGTATTCGACTGTGGTGGGACCAGAGTAAGAGCACATGCATCATAGTGTACGAAAACTTTGGTCTACAATCTCTGAACTAATCTTCTCTGTTCAATAATAAACAAACTCTGGCTACTCGCACGGCTGTCAGTGGTTTCGACTGGTTTACTCGCTTCCGTATCTTACCCAGGCTCTCAAATTCAAATTCAAAAATGCTTTATTGGCATGACGAGAGCGCGCAGGTATTGCCAAAGCTTTTATAATACAAAACAGAAATAATAAAACAGAAATAAAATTACAGAACATAACAAACACAAAATCCATTGTCCCCTTCCCTTTGAACAATATAACTACCTCCCTCCCTCCCTCCCTCCTCATCACCAGTAATCCATGGTCGTGTATGCAGGGTGTCACACACTGTCCCTCAGGTTGTGGCAGGCAGACACATACTGTGCTGCTAGATTTGCAGTTCGCTCCTCCTCTCCTAGAATGTCCAATGTACTTTATAATTGTTTTCTAGATTTAGGTTAATTTGTTTCATTTTTTGTGCTGGGAGTTTTTTGTTGGTTGTGTTCTGAAGCTCGCTGGTGTTAATTTGGCTCAATTGGCTGAGCTTCAGTTCCATTCTACTGAGGGGATTCTCTTGTGGGGGCTGTGTGCCTGCTGTAGATGGACCCAGTAGTTGAGCGCTCGTTTCTGTATGGAGTGGAGTAAGGGGAACCGGCCCAATTCAGCCCTGCAAGCGCTATTGGCTGCACTCCTGTGAACCTGCAGGAGGTGTTTACAGAATTCCAGATTCTGGAAATTCTCTATGGGGCTTTGATCCCATTTTTTATAATCAGGGTTCATAATGGGGACCCCAGACTTCACTACCATACAGAAGCATTGGCTTTATTATGCTCTCTCTCTCTCTCTCTCTGTGTATCAGGTCCGTTATTACTGATAATAATGAAATGAGTAACTATTTTATTTTATTTTATTTTGAGGAAAAATAAATCGAGAGTAGTGTCCATTATTGCTTATAAAGACCCTGAGAGTTAACGTGTTTATATCATTGCAATCACTCAGGATAAACAATGTCATGTAATTTGCCGAAACATCAGTATTTTTCAACAAAACTTTCAGGAAGTATTGTAAGGTCCCTCGGGTCATAGAATAACATGTATCTCTAATAAAAGTTATATATTGTGTTGAAAAAAAAGCGAAAAGTTTATTTGGTTCCTGAAGTACTTTTTATAGAAAGAGTCAACTACAGCCAAAAAGCATCTGTTCTTGGGGGAGCATCTCACTGAAAAATGCTCGGTCCTGAAAGGCTTAATGCATGCCTAGGAAGCTACAACAGCATACTTGTGGCTTACCAGGCGCACCTTCTTGGGTCCATTCCTGAGACCCACAAACCCTTGTCTCAACAGCTGGATGAGCTGCGCTTGGTCTCCAGAAACCTGCTCCGGCTGTCAAAGCTCAATGGACAGGCAATAGGCAGCACTGGTGGCTGCTCGCAGGCAACTTTTGGCTCTCCCAAGCACGCATGCTTGACGGAGACAAAACAGCACTGTTGGGCGCGCCGGTCACCCCAGGTTACGTTTGGCCCGGTCGTGGATGAGATGATGCAGTGGTCCCATTGCGCAGAGTCCACCAAAGAACTGGTGCTCCTTCTCCCTAAGCGCCTGCCTCCACCATGTAAGCCTGCAACGCAGTGGCACCCTAAGCCCCAGTTTCACCAGAAACCGGCGCAAAACAAGTGGACCCGCCTGGAATCAGCCTGCACCCGCTTTCTGCGGAAGCAGGCGTGCTTTCAAGCGCACTGTGCCTAGGCAACAGGCGCGGGCTGCACCTCAGGCGATTTTGCTGCCACAGGTTCAAGTCTCCTTTTCCGGGAGCCATCGAGACTACTGGGGCGGGGGGGGGCACGCATTAGGGTCCTCAACTACCTGGACGACTTTGCGCCGAGTCTGCAGCACAGGCACACAGACATACAGAGCTCGTCACCAACCACCTTCATCGGTTGGGCCTCAAGGTGAATTATGCAAAGAGATAGTTGGTGCCCAGATAGTTACCTGTCTAGGAGCGTGCCTGGACTCGGGGGTCATGTTGGCCACCCTGTTAGATGACAGAGTGGAGCGAATAACCGCCTGCCTAGAGCTGTTTCAGCAGGGCACTGCCAGTAGTGGTTTTGCAGAGGCTTATGGACCTGATGGCAGCAGCATCCAACACCCTTCCTCTGGGTCTCCTGCATATGTGCCCCCTGCAGGCCTGGTTCAACCGCATGGCTTGTCAGCCCGTGTTGAATCGCAGCCTCCGGTTGACAGTATCTCAACACTGTCTACAGGCGCTCTTTTGGTGGAGACAGCTGGCCCATCTACGCCGAGGCGTGGTGCTGAGAAGCGTCAGGTAGCAACGGGTTGGGGCAGCGTTTGGAATGGACGAACAGTGCAAGGGGTGTGGCAGTCCCCATGGAAGGGTTGCCACATAAATGTGTGAGAACTGCAGGCAGTGCACGTGTCCTTGCAGAATTTTTTGGAGAAGGTTCGGGGGAGATTAGTGTTTTCTGCAATGGTTAACCCTTTGCGGTCCATTGTCGGACTGGGTCCGACATTGCAATTATTCCTCTCAGGTCCTTTGTCGGACTGGGTCCGACATCATTATAGCAACGCAAAAAACTGGTTTCTAGTCGTTTTTTCACCGGAAAAAGCCGAGAAAACCATTCAATTGCCGAGTGGGAGCGACAGGAGCCGAAACAAGTTGGGGGGGGGGGGGGGAGAAAAAAAAAAAAAAGGCGTATCACATGAATAGTCATATATGGCCCTGGTATCAGATAACGGGGCGGTCATAGTAAACAAGCTGGCTGAGTGCGTCAGCGCACAGAGACTATCATGGACATTTGCAGAGCTTTTTTCAGATGTTATAGTAATAAAATAATGACTTTGATCGCAATATTGAGGAGTTTGGTGATAAAATGAGTGATCCGGAGATGATTGATCGGTATGTACTATTATTTTTATTATTATTTATTTCTTACATAGATGAAAGCGATGGCGAAAGAAAGGGTGTGGCGGGGCTGGAGAAGCCTAGTGAGTGCTTTGTTGATATGCAGGGCCATTTAAACCTGTTTGACTGGATAAATTGGACCTGACGCGCCTGACGCGCACTTAATAAATGGACTGCAAAGGGTTAAAGTTTAAACACAGTCTAAAACCTATTTCTGTATGCTCGTTCGTACGGACAACACGTCTGTGGTGTCCTAAGTCAACCACCAGAGTTGTTTACGGTCACCCAGTCTCCACAGTGTGGCCCACGACAGAGCCTCCTCTCACTCCAGGCAGTTCACCTGGGGTGATAAATTGGGTTGCAGACCTCCTCTCGAGGGGCGTCCCCAGCAGTGCAGAATGGAGACTCTATCCCGAGATTGTGAGCCTCATTTGGGAGAGATCTGGGAGAGCAGAGGTAGCCCTCAGGAGTCGGCACACTTTCCCCTGTGGTTCTCCGTAAAAGGAGACGGGGGTCCTCTAGTAGATGCACTGGCACACCTGTGGAAAGCACATCTACTGTATGTGATTTCCACCGCTTGCGCTGGTCCCGCTGTGTCTGAAGAAAGTCAGACAGGACCAGGCCCGGGTGCTCTTAATAGCCCTATATTGGCCCAGGAGAATTTGGTACTTCTCCCTGATGCATCTCCTGAGCGGACAGCCGTGGGAGCTGCCGAGGCGCCGCGACCTGCTCAGTCACACGCAGGGCACTTTGTGGCACCCCAACCCATCAAGCCTGTGGCTCTGGGTCTGGTCCCTGAATGGCTCCATTGAGCTGTCTGGGGTTATCAAATGGTGTGCAGTTTTCTTGCTTGCAATCACCTCTGCTAAGCGGGTGAGTGAAGTGCAAGCATTCTCTGTATCGAAAACCTGTCATTTTTTTTCAAAGGCCAGAACTAAGGTTACCCTTCGTACTAACCCGGCTTATTGCCAAGACCATCTTGGCTTTTCATGTTAACCAGTTGGTGGAATTGGAGGCTTCCATCCCCCATCTTTCCAATCTGACAGGGAGCGCCAGCTCCAAACGCTTTGCCCATTGCGGGCATTCGCGTATTATGTTGACAGGCCTAAAAGCTGGAGGCAGTCAAAACAATTCTTTGTCTGTTACGGAGCTAAGTCCCAGGGACAGGCTCTGTCTAAACAACGTCTGTCTAACTGGTTGACAGGCACAGTTAAGACTGCTTATGAACTGGCCAATCTGCCCCCGCCAGAGTTCACTAGACATTCCACTAGGGGTCAGGCGACTTCATGGGCTTTGTTCCAGGATGCATCTGTCCAGGACATATGCAATGCAGTGGTGTGGGCTGCCCCCATACTTTTAGTAGGTTCTACAGACTAAATGTCGTAGATCTGCATAACCCTGGGTTTGGCACTAGAGTGCTGAGGGTGGCTTCCCAGTTTCTTCCAGTTTTGCTGGATACTGATTAACAAGCACAAGGCAGTTTGGGCTTAGCTTTGTAGCTCAGTGGTATACAACCATGTCCTTGCGACAGCTTGGGTATACTCACCCATTTTGTAATGGTTAATATTCCCTACTTGAAAGGGAACGTTAGGATATTATCATAACCCTGGTTCCCTGAAATAGGAATATTAACCTTTAACTTCGGGGTCGCGGCGTCGAAGGAAAATAACATCATTGTCAGTGTGCACAGCTCCTTGATGCTCTCGGGGGGCAGAGCAGCATCCACGTCACGCTGCTCTGATGAAGTCTTTGGTATAAAGTATTCAGGTTTGCGTGTCTTAAAAGGAAACAACCATTTTGTAATGGTTAATATTTCTATTTCAGGGAACGAGGGTTATGATAATAACCTAACGATGTACAACTCATAACTTTATTCCGTCGGTTTATGTTGGAATACAATGCAGTAAACATTTATGCACTTGACTTTGTTTGTTATAAGTCTTGCAATACTGTGGTAACTTATTAGTGTCTTCTGCAATGGTTAAAGTTGAAAAACAGTCTAAAACCTATTTCTGTATGCTATGCATACACACAGAGCAGATTTAATACCCAGTTATAGTGTAATGTGCTTCAGCTGCATTTTGTATTGTTGCTACAGAAATCCGGTGTTTGAAGAGGAATGTCTGAGGGAGACGGAAAGTCTGTTCTGGTTCCTGGTTCAGAGGTGAAGCCAGAGTCTGTGTCTGCAGTCCCCGGAGTTTCGCCCATGTCACCTCCAGTCACAGCAGTGGCCCAGGCCCCCCCAGCAACAGAGGATGAGGAGGAGGAGGAGGAAAGTGAAGATGAGTCTGAGATCCTCGAGGAGAGTCCTTGTGGGCGCTGGCAAAAACGGAGAGAGGAGGTAAGAGGAAGGAAAGTAAGCACTGAGTGATTTGATGTGGTTGTGAAACGAATGTTTCACAATTGGTACTGAGATCTGTTTGGGTACCATTGCTTTTCTGGATTAACAAACTTTTTGTGGAAAATTACTTGGGCGGAGGCGGGGTGGGGGAGGTGGTGGGGGACTGAAAATTCTGAAGTAACTGGAGTAGGCATCCATGTGGCTGTAGCTTATATGATTTAAAAAAAAAAAAAAAAAAAAAAAAAAAACATTTTACAGAAATTTAATTTGTATTAAAATGTGCAAATTAGATATAAAATTCAATGTGGGGCTTGCATTTTACGCCTAATATTTCTGTGTTTCTACCAACTGGCCAGTATATTTGCAGTTGTGTGTGACAAAGCCACAGAATTGTCAGTTTAAAATTATTTAGCACACTTGACATTTAATATAAAACCTAGCTATATAAAAAAAAATTACTTTCTTTCTGTGTATGCAGCTAAAGTAAAGAATTTATGTGTTTGCTGATCTATGGGTCAAACAAGTTGTGTTGCATTGTGGAAAAGGACTGCCTAACTGTATGTCCGTTCATTATTGGGCGCAGAAAATAAAACTGTATTTCCATCTTGCAGTGGGGGGGCAACGGGCGGGCGGGGGACAGAATGTATGTTGGGTTATACAGTATTCAGTAATGTATGCTTTGTACAAAATTGAATGTTAAACAATCTCAATCTAAATTGCACTACAGAGATCTACAGTAACGTGCAAGATCCAATTATCATAACTACAACCTACTCTTTACTAATCCTTCAACTTAATGTGTATTTCGAGGCAATGGCCGTTTCACTTATTTTTCAGATTTGCCATTTGTCAACAAATCCCAAGATAACAGTAGCCTATGCTCATGTTCTTGCAGATATTTCCGGTGGACAACAGATTCAGCTTCTAAATTAATAAACCTTTTTTTATATTTCATTTTATTTATTCACTTCTAATTAAATCAAATACTACTGGTACAATAGCATTCCAAGTTTCTTTATTTTTCTTTTTTTTTCCTGCATGCTTTGTATGTTGGTTATATTTGTGAGCTAATTTACCTGTAATTTATTTCAGATTTGTCTGTGTTTTGCAGGTTAACCAGAGGAATGTCCCAGGGATTGACAGTGCCTACTTGGCAATGGACACAGAGGAGGGAGTGGAGGTTGTGTGGAATGAGGTTCAGTTCTCTGAGAGGAAAAACTTCAAACTACAGGAGGTGTGTCCAGCAGTTGTGTAAATAAAAGGGGGTGAACTCTTTACTGAAACTGGTACAGGTCCAGAGAATTGTAGTTGACTGTTAAGAAAGACTACAAAAAGTCTGGTTCCTTATGCAGCACTCTCTTTATAATTTGCCCAGACTTAAACTTTGTATCTTGTGTTACTGGCCATATTGTGGTCTCCTAGACTTTTTAAACCATCATCTAGTGCACTGTGAGGCTTGGACTGCTTTTCCTGGTTCACTTTTACTTCCTCATTCATGTCAAGGATTATATAAAGGATAGGACAATGATGTCACAAATGGGCGGGTCTAACAGTGGAGCTCTTGCCTGGAGCTCAGAAGAGCACTTTGACAGTGCACTCGCAGTGCGTTTTACCTATTTACACTTGCCTTGGCAAAATGTTTTTTGCAATATTTCAACTTTCATTCGCATAAGTAACTGAACTAGCAGAGAGCAAAGCTTTAAATTCCGCAGGATAGATAACGGACATCTTTTTTGTCAGTGACAAACAGCTTGGTGTCTTTAAATACCGTAATGTAATCCAACGTTAACATAGAAGCTTACATGTGGGGAAAAATATTTGTTATTTTTATACTTTTACTACCCAGTCAGGGTATTGATTTGTCAAGGTACAAGAAAGGCTAGGATTTCACCATTAGTTAGTTGGCCTATTCAAACAACTGTATTGTGAAAACTGCACCATGGAGCAATGACATTTATACACATACAAATGGGACCATTTTAAACACGTTGTCCCATTTGTATGTGCACCAACAGGCCAAACAGACCAACTAACTTTATAAGCACCCTGTATTTTAAACAATTGTTACTACCTACTGTATAGCCATAGCCCTACGAGCAGACTTGCTCCCATACTGAACACAATTACCATTGTCTATAAAACTAGCGTTTTTTACAAGCATATGCAGTGTAATTTTAGCTAGTCTCTTTGTTATTTTTTGACAAACTCAATGGCCTCGAGCCGTTGGGTTATGGTGCGGTAACTTGGGATTGGATACTTGTTCTGTCAATTAGATCATAATGACGATCTTACAATCACAGACTTAACCCTTTGCGGTCCTATGTCGGACCTGGTCCGACATTGCAATTATTCCTATCCGGTCCATTGTCTGACCCTGTCCGACATCGTCAAAAAAACGCAAAAAACTGGTTTCTAGTCGTTTTTTCTCCGGAAAAAGCCAAGAAAACCATTCAATGGCTGAGTGGGAGCGACAGGAGCCGAGACAAGCCGATAAAAAAAATAAATAAATAAAAAAAGGCGTATCTCATGATTAGTCATACTTGCCCCTGGCATCACATAGGGGCGGTCATAAGGAAACAAGCTGGATGGTACTGCATCAGCGCTCAGAGAATATCACGGACATTTGCAGAGCTTTTTTGAGATGTTATAGTAATAAAATAATGACTTTGATCGCATTATTGAGGAGTTTGGTGATAAAACGAGTGATCAGGAGATGATTGATCGGTATGTACGACTATTATTATTATTATTATTTATTTCTTAGCATATGTGAAAGCTATAGCGAACGAAAGGGTGGGGCGGGGCTGGAGATGCCTAGTGAGTGCTTTGTTGATATGCAGGGCCTTTTAAACCCGTTTGACTGTGGGGGGGATACTGACGCGCACTTAATAAATGGACTGCAAAGGGTTAATAATAATCAATTTCTTCTAACAAAATTGAAAATAACATTTATATTGTTGTAACACATGACTAAGGTCCACATCTAATCAACCTGTGGAATCAAACTGAAGAATGACCTTTTTTGTTGGATGACCAGTCCATAATATATTTTCTATATAAACTATAATTGATACATAATGTTACATAAATACTATTTAAAATGTACCCTTTCTTAGGTATTCATATCCATTCAGACCACTTGCAATTCTAATCTTTAAACTGTCAGTAATTGTTGAAGAACCCCATTTATAGACATCTTGTTCTGAGCCAGGTGGGTAAAGTCTGTAAAATTCAATGAATAAAAGACATTTGGTTCTAAATCTATTTAAAAAATCATTAAAAGAAAGGAGAACCTAGTCTGAGATTCTATGCAACAACTGAATAACTCAAATGGAAAAAACTAAGAAATGCAGTCTTTAATTTACCTGCTCTTAAGGCACTTAATTTGATCTGGACCAGCATTTGTTCATGTCCGAAAGAAGAAAAAAAAAGCATCAAGACTAATTTTATAAATATTGGAGTACATCGGGTTAGAGAATGAGAGAACATTCATGGACTCTTATATAAAGATCAAATTAGATGCCTTGTTTAAGTTCTTTGGCCACCATCACACTTGCTAATGACAGTAAAACAACTGAATCCCAATGAAATTATTTGGCACTTCCCTTTCTAGCCAACTCAGCTTTGTTTATTAATGAATTGGTCTTTGTCTTTTGACAGATAGTCTTTGGAATTGAAGGGTTCTCCCAGTTAATTCCATTGCTTCGTCCTCTGATAGATCAGGGCTGGGGTACAAAGAAGAAAGTCAATTGAAGTGCAAGGAATTGTACTGCATTTGTAATCAATAGCTTCTTTTTGAGAATCAAGGCAAACAGTAGAGGGTGCTTCTTTCACACAGGAAAGATCCACATTTGTTTCACTTGAGGAAAAAACTGTATTGTGTATTGCTGACTCTGAATGAACATTTCCTTGTCAATGTATTTTATTTTATCCTTAAGTTCTACAAGAATGCAACCATATCTGTCATCCAAGCATTTGATATGCCATCAGTACGGTTAACCAGATAATGTTTCATCGGTGTAAATTAAGTGGTACGAAATTATCCTCTTGTCTGTCTTCAGTTGTTTACTGAGATTTCGGTAACTAACAAATCATACACACCTATAAAGACAGCGATTTAAAATAAATAAATAAATAACGTGTGCCACATTATCGTTGAATCCTGCATTGTATGACCGTATACATTTCATAATGTTACAACCACAATCGAGCTGTTTTGAAAATGAAGGCTAATTCCAGCACAGCACCGCTACATTTAAAAGATTCATGCAACATGTTACACTAACTGTTTTGTTCATAAATGTCAGCTCGCAAACCTGCCTTTTCACTGCATTTAAATGCTGTACAATTTTGAAGAAATTAGCCAAGAAGTAGTAACAGAATAATGGATATCGACCAAGAAAAAAAAGTGAGAGCGGCGACAGAGTTCATCAAACATGTTCTTGTTATTAAATACAACAGTTACGTTCAGTATTGGATTTGTGTATTTTATTTAAATAAGAACTGCACACATTGGAGGGATGTATTAAAATGGATGTGCGTCTGGGCGGATATATAGGATTCGGATTCGGTTCACCGAATCCTAAGTATTCGGCCGAATCCAAACCATGCTCAAGTAGATATTCGGGCCGAATCCGAAACCAAATCCTAGATTCGGTGCATCCCTTATACATACATACATACATACATACATACATACATACATAGCCTATAGAAAGTCTACACCCCCTCAAATTTTTCACCTTTTGTTGCCTTACAGCCTGGAATTAAAATAGTTTTTTGTTTTTTTTTCATTTATCTATACATCCTACCCCAGAACTTCCAAGTGAAAAAAATATTCTAGAAATTTGTAGAAAATTAAAAATAAAAACTGAAATAGCTTGTGGATAAGTGTCCAACCCCCCTTGTAATAGCAATCCTAAATTAGCTCAGGTGTAACCATTCGCCTTCAAAATCACACACCAAGTTAAGTGGCCTCCACCTGTGTTAAATTGTAGTGATTCACATGATTTCAGGATAAATTCAGCAGTTCCTGTAGGTTCCCTCTGCTGGGTAGTGCATTTCAAAGCAAAGACTCAACCATGAGCACCAAGGCGCTTTCAAAAGAACTCCGGGACAAAGTTGTTGAAAGGCACAGATCAGGGGATGGGGTATAAAAAAATATCAAAGGCCTTGAATATCCCTTGGTGCACGGTCAAGACGATTAAGAAGTGGAAGGTGTATGGCACCACCAAGACCCTGCCTAGATCAGGCCGTCCCTCCAAACTGGATGACCGAGCAAGAAGGCTACCAAGAGGCCAATGGCAACTTTGCAAGAGCTACAGGCTTTTATGGCCAAGACTGGTCAAAGTGTGACAACAATATCCCATGCACTCCACAAATCTGGCCTGTATGGTAGGGTGGCAAGAAAGAAGCCATTACTCAAGAAAGCCCACCTTGAATCCTATTTTGAACTATGCAAAAAAACACTCACAAGATTCTGTAGCCATGTGGCAAAAAGTTTTGTGGTCTGATGAAATTAAAATGGAACTTTTTTGGTCTAAATGCAAAGCGTTATGTTTGGCGCAAACCTAACACAGCACATCACCCAAAGAACACCATCCCTGCTGTGAAGCATGGTGGTGGCAGCATCATGTTATGGGGTTGTTTCTCATTGGCAGGGATTGGGGCACTTGTCAGGATAGAAGGGAAAATGAATGGAGCAAAGTACAGAGAAGTCCTTGAGGAAAAGCTGCTGCCCTCTTGAAGAAAGCTGAAACTGGGACGGTTCACCTTTCAGCATGACAATGACACAAAGCACACAGCCAAAGCTACACTGGAGTGGCTAAGGAACAAAAAGGTAAATGTCCTTGAGTGGCCCAGTCAGAGCCCCGACCTAAGTCCAATCGAAAATTTGTGGCATGACTTGAAGATTGCTGTCCATCAACGCTCCCCAAGGAACTTGATAGAGCTTGAACAGTTTTGTAAAGAAGAATGGTCAAATATTGCCAAATCTAGGTGTGCAAAGTTGGTAGAGACCGATCCCAACACTTACAGCTGTAATTGCTGCCAAAGGTGCTTCCACCAAGTATTAACTCAGGGGGGTGGAGACTTATCCAATTCTGATATTTCAGTGTTGTTTTTTTAAAAAAAAATTCTCAATAAAAACCTAATTTTTCCCCTTAACAGTGTGGAGTATGGTGTGTAGATTAGTGGAAGAAAATCCTCCTTTAAATGCATATATATATACTGTGTGTGTGTGTGTGTGTGTATATATGTATATATGTATATATATATATATATATATATATATATATATATATATATATATATATATATATATATATATATATATATATATATATATATATAATGTATGTAAAGTTTGAGAAAAAGGAAAACTGCTGTCTACCAAAATGATCAATAAGAAAAAAGAAAAGGATATTTCAGGTACTTAAAAAGGTAGAATAATTGATTACAAAATGTATTCAATCAGCCAAGCATCGTATTGTTTCACCAATATATAGCTTGTTACATTTGATGTAGCCAATGCAATATACTATTCCTTTACTAATGCAAGTAAAAGTATCATGGATAGTAAATGAGGATTTTGCTCCCTTAACTACTGTGTTGCTGTGAATGTATTTACAAATTGCACAACGTGACCTATTGCATGGAAACGTACCCTTAAGATTGGGTGCTCTCTGATGCTCTCTTAGATGCTCTCTTAGATTTTTGTCTCTTCTGTATGACATTAGGGGAGGGTTATTGAAAATAGGAGCTGTAGAAAGATCATCTTGAAGAATGCTAAAATTTCTTTGTATGATGTGTTGTACTTTTTTGGTCATAGGATGATATGTAAGAACAAGGGGAATACGATTGTTGGTATTCTGTGTTTTGGTTTTGTACGAGGCATCCTTTCTGTTTATTGTCGATACTCTTAAAACGACGCTTGGCTGATCGCTTCGTGGAACATCTGAGAAGTATACGAATTAACACCTCTACCTTTCCTGTCTCCAGACATTTTAACAGAAATGACCACACTATAGAAGACATCACAATTTGTGGGATGGTTCATTTGCTATGGAACTAATGCTGTCAGGAAACAAAAGGAATGTGAACTTATTTTCAAACTAGGCACTTTGGAGCCATTTGGAATGAACATTCTATTCTGAGGTCATCATCATCATCATCATCATCAACAACATTCTGGAATTTTGTTTAAAAGACTACTTGTTTGTTTTTTATCAACTTCTTAAGCACTGTTTTTTTGTATTCAGCCGATAAAGGACTTGTAGTCCGAAACGTCCTGATGATTGATTTGTAATCAATTATTCTACCTTTTTAAGTACCTGAAATATCCTTTTCTTTTTTCTTGTATATGTATGTATGTATGTATGTGTGTGTGTATACATACATACATACATACATACATACATACATACATACATACATACATACATACATACATACGTATGTGTGTATATACACTACCGTTCAAAAGTTTGGGGTCACTTAGAAATTTCCTTGTTTTCCATGAAAACATACATGAAATGAGTTTGAATAGGAAATATAGCAAAATGAATAGGAAATAGTCATTGACAAGGTTAGAAATAATGATTTTTAATTGAAATAATAATTGAGTCCTTCAAACTTTGCTTTCGTCAAAGAATGCTCCATTTGAAGCAATTACAGCCTTGCAGACCTTTGGCATTCTAGTTGTCAATTTGTTGAGGTAATCTGAAAAGATTTCACCCCATGCTTCCTGAAGCACCTCCCACAAGTTGGATTGGCTTGATGGGCACTTCTTACTTACCATACGGTCAAGCTGCTCCCACAACAGCTCAATAGGGTTGAGATCCGGTGACTGTGCTGGCCACTCCATTATAGACAGAATACCAGCTGACTGCTTCTTCCCTAAATAGTTCTTGCATAGTTTGGAGCTGTGCTTTGAGTCATTGTCCTGTTGTAGGAGGAAATTGGCTCCAATCAAGCGCCGTCCACAGGGTATGGCATGGCGTTGCAAAATGGAGTGATAGCCTTCCTTCTTCAAGATCCCTTTTACCCTGTACAAATCTCCCACTTTACCACCACCAAAGCACCCCCAGACCATCACATTGCCTCCACCATGCTTGACAGATGGCGTCAAGCACTCCTCCAGCATCTTTTCATTTGGTCTGCGTCTCACGAATGTTCTTCTTTGTTATCCGAACACCTCAAACTTAGATTCGTCTGTCCATAACACTTTTTTCCAATCTTTCTCTGCCCAGTGTCTGTGTTCTTTTGCCCATCTTAATCTTTTCTTTTTATTGGCCAGTCTGAGATATGGCTTTTTCTTTGCAACTCTGCCTAGAAGGCCAGCATCCCGGAGTCGCCTCTTCACTGTTGACGTTGAGACTGGTGTTTTGCGGGTACTATTTAATGAAGCTGCCAGTTGAGGACCTGTGAGGCGTCTGTTTCTCAAACTAGACACTAATGTATTTGTCCTCTTGCTCAGTTGTGCACCGGGGCCTCCCACTCCTCTCTCTTTTCTGGTTACAGCCAGTTTGCGCTGTTCAGTGAAGGGAGTAGTACACAGCGTTGTACGAGATCTTCAGTTTCTTGGCAATTTCTCCAAACAAGAATAGACTGACTAGTTTCAGAAGAAAGTTCTTTGTTTCTGGTCATTTTGAGCCTGTAATTGAACCCACAATTGCCGATGCTCCAGATACTCAACTAGTGTAAAGAAGGCCAGTTTTATTGCTTCTTTAATCAGCACAACAGTTTTCAGGTGTGCTAAAGGGTTTTCTAATGATCAATTAGCCTTTTAAAATGATAAACTTGGATTAGCAAACACAACGTGTCATTGCAACACAGGACTGATGGTTGCTGATAATGGGCCTCTGTATGCCTATGTAGATATTCCATTACAAATCAGCCGTTTTCATTCTACAATAGTCATTTACACATTAACTTTTGAACGGTAGTGTGTGTGTATATATATATATATATATATATATATATATATATATATATATATATATATATATATATATATATACAGTGCCTTTAAAAGTATTCAGACCCCTGACCAATTCTGTCATATTACTGAATTACAAATGGCACATTGAAATTTCATTCTGTTATTTTAACACTGAAACTCAAAATCAATTATTGTAAGGTGACATTGGTTTTATGTTGGGAAATATTTTTAATAAAAATAAAACTATATATATATATATATATATATATATATATATATATATATATATATATATATATATATATATATATATAGAGAGAGAGAGAAAAATTAGATTTTTGTAAACCTTTTAAAATTATGTTGCCATGCTAATGAAAAGGAACATGCAATTTCCATATTTTGCTGCCTTAAAATAAGTCTTATACACGGGAGAAAAGTTAACGACAAACATTAAAGACAAAACCCAAGTTTTTGTATTTCTTACCATTTCTAATACTATTATTATTATTATTATTATTATTATTATTATTATTATTTATTATTATTAATTTATTTCTTAGCAGACACCCTTATCTAGGACGACTTACAATTGATACAAGATATCACATTATTTTTACATACAATTACCCATTTATACAGTTGGGTTTTTACTGGAGCAATCTAGTTAAAGTACCTTGCTCAAGGGTACAGCAGCAGTGTCCCCCACCTGGGATTGAACCCACGACCCTATGGTCAAGAGTAAAGAGCCCTAACCACTACTCCACACTGCCGCACTAAGTAGAAATAATTATGAAGTTTTAAAACTACAGATACCTTCAAATTATTAATAAATTGTAACATCATACATGCCACTGACTCGCTAGGTCATTGTAGTATGACCTAGCGAGTTGAACACCAATCATGAAGTCGGCATTTGTTTGACCGTGTTGCCATAGTAAACAAATGCACTGCGCTGATAAATGTATGAATTCACTGTGAAATACTGTAAGGAAAATAAAATGCCTATTTTTAAGAAGCTGAGAGCAACTTTTATTTTTTGCTTACAAACTCAGCTGTCAATTCGCCAATGCCTGCCATTACTACATTTTTCAGTTCCTAAAATATTTAGACGGAACACACCCAACCACTACATCTCCCATGTAAACCATTTAAAATGTTTTAAGTAGAACATAAATGTACTTACATATATTCGCAGTGAATGCACTTTAAAAAGTCAAACCGGCAGCGTCACTAAACCAGCGAAAACACAGTATTAGATTTTAAGCAATTACTAAATACAATGAAAGTCAGTCAGTTACTTACCATTGCCTAGTTAGTATCCTTTCGTCTCTGTTCCACCCAGGATAAAACGTCAGGAAAAATAGCAAATATCTTTTCAAAGGACAGCAATTTTAATTTGTCAGCATTCGGCCAGCGCTCTTAATCCTGTTCACTCAATGCCTTTTTACTAAACAAAAGTCTTAAAAGTGTGTGCATATTTATTTTGCCATGTTGACCGCTGCACTACTACTAACTTACTTTAAAATTGCACATTAAAATAAACGTCTGGGACTTTTCAACAGGCTTTCAACAGATCTGCGCCAACTGCCTCGCAAGCTGATTTGTTGTGTGTGAGGAAAATCCGACCCAAATATTGCATCACAATTACTACTTTGATTTGATTGGCTAAAGCCTGCGGCATTAAAAAAAAATTGCTATTTGACCTAAACTTAAACACCCACCCTCCGGGCAGACAGTTTTTATATAAATGTACTTAAAGTTGGCATTCACATTGGCGCAGGTTGCTCTGCATAGTATATCGCGCCCTCCCCCCGTCTTCTTTTTTTTTTTTTTTTTTTTTATTTAATTATAAAATGAGAAATAGTTATTTTTTATTCATCACCACTTTAAGAATTGTAGCAGTACAAATAGAATTAAAATGTGTTTTTTTTGGTTTTTTTGGTTTTTTTTTTTATTGTAGACTGTATCCGCCAACTGTTCTGGACAATTACATTTTACACTACATTCTGAAATTTTTTTTTAAAAAATCCTGGACTTAAGTCTTAAATGCAATTGCTGGTTTAAAAAACACAATTAAGCTACTTTATAGCTGGTTAGTTAAAACATTTGAATTCTTCATGTGTTCTTCAAAGCATGTTATTTTTTTCAAGGTTGTAACTTGAAAATGTTTTTTCAGGAGAAGGTTAAAGCTGTTTTTGACAACTTGATCCAACTGGAGCACCTGAACATTGTAAAATTCCATAAGTACTGGGCAGACGTGAAGGAAAATAGAGCCAGAGTAAGTTTTGGGATGCTTTTTGTTCTTTTAGTTAAGATATTTACATTTATTTGGTGATTCTTGTGCAGGAATGTCCCCAAATCATACAGGATATAATGATAATATTTTGAGACTATAAATTATATGTATGCATTATATATTCCTATTAACTTGATATCTTCCCTATATTGTTTGTTTATTTCCAGTTTACTTTCAGTGTAAACATTTCCTGGGATATTGCAGAACACAAATTGGCATGTGTGCTGAAAATTAGATCAGACATTGATAAATTGGCAAATCAGAAGTGAAATCCACTGTGTGTGAATCAGATTGAATTACAAACTGCTCTTTAATAACAATAATAATAATAATAATGTTTGAACCACTCCATATGTGTACCACCAGTACTGTACATGATGGCCACACATTGTATTTAGTCTCGTGATTTTTATGGACATATTTTGCCTTCCAAATCTAGATATAACCTGGTTGTAATTTAAACAGCAAAAACAATTAATTTTTGTTATAGTAATAATGAAAACAATGTTGAAGGCTCTGGCCTGCACCTGTTACTTACATTCACTTACATTTTTCAGGTAATTTTCATTACGGAGTACATGTCATCCGGAAGCTTGAAGCAGTTCTTAAAGAAGACAAAAAAAAATCACAAAACCATGAATGAGAAGGTATGTGCTTTACTAGGTATCTATCTTTTATTAGGGTTGCAGTGATACAAGAGTGTTCACATCACATTCAAGCTTACTATGTAAGCGATAAACAATGTTGAATCTGTAAAAATAATTTACGGTTTACCTCTGGATTATTTTCTTACTGATTCAACACTTTAAGTTGTTTGTCACTTAAAATGTCTTAATTTATACTTGTTCGATTTTAATAAGATTCAATTGATTGTTAATTTGGCAATTGGATTTGTTGTTTGCTCGTTATGCTTCAAACTGTTAAATGAGTTCCTCATTAGGAAAAAAATGCAAAAAGCAAAGGAATGTGAGTCAGCAACGGAAAGTAAAAGTTATTGCTCGTTTTGACGAACCCTAACCCTTTGCGGTCCTATGTCGGACCTGGTCCTACATTAATTATCCCTTTCCAGTCCGATGTCGGACCTGGTCCGACATTACAATTTTCCCTTTCCAGTCCGATGTCGGACCCTGTCCTACGTCATCAAAAAGACAGGTCTCTAGTTTTTTCTCCAGAAAAAGCCAAGAAAACTTTTCAAAAAAAAAAAGGGGCATATCTGAGCAGTACACAGAGGCCCTGCACCACAGAGATAACACGGCCATAAAAAAAAATAAGATAGCTGCATCCAGTGCTCAAAGAATATCACAGGCATTTGCAGAGCTTTTTGAGATGTTATAGTAATAAAATAAGGACCTGGATCGCATTAAGGGGTTTGGTGATAAAATGAGTGTTCAGGAGAGGATTTATCAGTGTGCACTAGTATGAAGAGGTATGTGATAAATACAGTGAACAAGGGGTGGGGCTTGGCTGGAGATGCAGTACTAAGTGTCCTATTGATATGCAGTGCCTTTTAAACCTGTTTTACTGTGAAAAAAATACTTTTAAACAGCGCTTGTAAAGTAAACAGTGTGTGTGAAAATAAATTGGACCTGACGAGCCTGACAAGCGCTGAATAATTGGACCGTTAAGGGTTAAACCAGATGAAGAACGAAATATCCTTGTCGACGATCGTTCAGTAAGTGGGTTGTAAACTTGGTTAAACAAAAGAAACACAAGTTTACAGGAATCGCAAGTGTTACGTTTGACGTGTAATACTATAAATACTTGTTGAAATGATAGTTGCATAATAAAATGGTCTTCGCTATTCTGTTGCATTGTTCTGACTGTGGTTTCGTTGACTAATCAGTTTTCTGTGGATTTATCCTATATTAATAACTGGATTTGTTAATCAACAATATCTGCCCCGTACTCCCCTTCTCTTCAAAGCCACACAGCCACTTTTAGTTAGACGATTGGATGAATTAATCAATGAAAAGATCGAAGGGTGAGCTCACAGAAATGTAATTGTATGTATGTATGTATGTATGTATGTATTTATATGTACAGGAAATTAACCCATTGAGGCCGAGGCCTTATTTACAAGGGGGTCTTGTCATGCACAGACACAATCATACATTAAACAACACAATTAATATTTGTGTGATCCAGCCTTAGAAAGTAACAACAAATAAAGAAAGGAGCAGTAATACAGCATTTTTTTCTCTCCTTTAATGTGGACTAAAAGAAAACAATGGAAAGGAGTTTTAAGCAAATACTGAATACACTCTTTATAACCAAAAAATGAGAGGTTATCAAATTCCGTTCTTGAACCATGTGAAAGTGTTAAAGGTTTTTGGGAGTCAATAAGAAAAAGCCAATTCTCCTAATCGTGTCCGTATCCTTGGGACTACCAAGCTACCAGAATCATGAGATCGCAAACTGTAGCCGTATTGACTTTTTTGACCAAAGTGTTAAGATAACCGGGAGCCATACCTTTAATAACTTTATTAAATACATTTTACCTTTCCCCTCCCTCCCCACAATAACATTATGGAAAATAATTATATATATATATATATATATATATATATATATATAAATAAATAAAATAATTTCATATACAGTAGAACCTCAGAGTTCCAAACCGGTCTACTGAACAAGTATGCAATCACTCAACCATGCATGCAATTCAACCAGTTAGGCACTCCTATTTACTAGCGCCTTGATGGTCATGAAGGAAAAATTACTGAGACCAACAAATGTATCCAGACAAAGGTGATGCAGATTTCAAGAAAGTATGGGCAATTTTACTAAGAACATTTTAGTTTTAAACACAGCACAGGTTTTTAAAGGAGGCTGAATGACTGAGCAAGCTGCACAAACGCATTGTGTTTAAAATAAAATAAGAACAAGCTTTACGTTAACCCATGTTTTTCTGGACGTATTAAAGCCATTGAAAACTGATTTTCAAAGTACAGACATTTCACACTTACGGACAACCATTCCCAAGGGGTTCATTACTCTCGGAGGTTCTGCTGTACTTCCTTTCTGATTTATTTTGGTGACTTACATTGACCTCTGACCTGACATGACTGCCATCTTGAAGACAGTACACATTGGCCGGGTTTCCACGTAGTTTAGAAACTCCAAATTCTCTTTCCGCAGTCATGATTCATGTGACACAACAGCACATACCATGCACATTCCTCATGCTATAGGAAGTGCGCATCTAAAACCGTGTGACTTTAAAGGGGGGGGAAACGTGTCCAGAGGCCGTACTTTATGCTTAGAAGACAAGTAAAAAGGTCTAATTAAGCAAATTATCAGTTCAGTTAAGGGTTTAAGTAATTAAGAACTCAGTTGGAATGAAAACCAGCAGATACAGTGGGTCCCCAGGACTAGGATTGGGAAACCCTGTTTTAGAGGACAGATCTCAAACCCCAGTGCACTGGAGTGGCCATTTTAAAAAGAGCTTTGAAACAGACTTTAAAGTTAGAAGTGTAAAAAGTTGTCAGGATGTTAACAATGAAAAGAAAAATGACAGGTACGTTATTTAAACAGTTGTAGCAACACGTGGGGACATAAAATGCTATATTTTACTGAACCCTGCTACTTACTCCTTTTTTTAAGTAACTTGGTTTTAGCTTTTAAATGCAGTCTTGTTCTTTTGTACCGTTTTTCAACAGTTTAGAAATTATTTTTTTTTGTTTTGTTTTCTAAATATAAAAGCACTTTAGGCATGGTAAGATGGCATCATCAGCGGCAGCTACAGGAATGCAGTTCAGAATGGAGTACAAGATGGAGTTCAAGAGATGAGTGCAAGAGAGCGATCAATTTGAGCTCAGTTTAAATTACCCGGCCAAAATACGCAGATACAGTTAATTGTCCAGTCATTTAAGCAATATCTGAGAGAGGTGCTTCAACACAACCTAAAAACTTTGTGGAAGCCCAGTGTAAGAAAGCTGTATGATATCAGTAATCGCGCAATGCCAAATCGGAACGGACAGAAACATTTAAATATACCCTCCCGTATTTTTTATGTTAATTTGATTTATTTCCATTTGGAATGAGAATTTATCTGGCTAAAAGAAAACTACATGGAAACCCACGCTACCTGAAAGGTACGACCAAAATAGCATGAGAAACCCGGCCATTGAGTTATTGTCATAATTTGGTACACAGCTGTATTCTTGACCTTCTTGCTTAAGTTCCATTACCATGGTGTCAAGTAAAACTGAACCCTTTCACTGCCACCTTGTTTAAACCTCTGGACATATCAATGATACTGACAACATGCTTTGACAGTGTAGTTTTTTTCGGTGTACTGCTGTATTCTATGATTCTCTCAATACAGTTTAATTACAGGGGGTGTCCAGTAGAAATTAACCATTTCACACCCACATTATTTCAACCTCTGGATGTTTCAATGATACATATCTTTTTCGCAATCATGTTTTTTATAAACCACTCAATCTGACATGACATTACCCTTTTGATGCAATACGATTCACATTTCTATAAACCATTAAATTAAAAAAACAGTAATACAGATCTCTCGCTCTATATATCTGTATATATTATGAAAATTTCAGGTAATACTAAAATACTGTTTTATGCCTCTCAGCAGAAAATGAGTAATTCATTTTTGTAATTGTATAAAATGTAGGATATAAATAAAAAGAACAAAGAGGATGTGAAAATAGTAAAAATGAAAACCACAGAAAACCCACCTTGCACTGCCATACTCCAAAGACTAGGCCAGCTTGCACTACATTCGTCTGAGTTTGTGTAACATTCCACATTGTTTTTGTTTTCTAGGCATGGAAAAGGTGGTGTACCCAGATATTATCTGCCCTCAGGTTGGTCCATAAACTTGTGTGTGTGTTTTCTTCTCATTTTATCAGCCTATTTTACTCTTTTTAGTTATTACAATACTGTGTTTTACATTACCTTTCCTATTTTTTATATAGCATATTTTGAGTATTTGTGAAACACAGATTTTGAAGTTTGCACAGTAAATGTTCTGAGTTTTTGGATTTTGATTTATGTACATTTTGGATTTAAAGTATTTTGCTCTTGGATTTTTGACAGCAGCCTCACTCGGTGCATCTACTTTTTATTTCCTCTCTAGCTACCTCCACTCTTGTGATCCTCCCATCATCCATGGCAACTTGACATGTGACACCATCTTCATCCAGCACAACGGGCTCATCAAAATTGGATCAGGTAGAAACATGGGGCAGTGCTAAATCCTGTTGTGGGTAGTTAAGCATAAACTTTTTTTATTGAACCTGAGGCACAGGTGAACAAGAGGTGTATAGTAATATATTAAATCTTGGCGCAAAACTTGCCTAGAAAAGGGACGCATGGAGAAAGATATTTTAGAGGCTAATTGTAATACATTAGCAAAAACTTAAAGAAAAGAAAAACAAACAAATCAAATAATAAGCACACTGCGAGAGTCACTTCATGAAGTCCCATATGATGCAGTCCTGCAAAGGAAACAAATGTCCTGCAAAGCATTTTAGGTGCACATAGTAAAGTATTGAATATATATCTCTAACATATAATAAGGCTACTATGCCATTCAGAATGTTTTTCAAGATATTTCAATATGAATATTTCTAAATTCTCAAAATATAATAAACACTTTTTTATAATGGTATAAAAGCTGGTATGCTAAAGAACTATTTATTTCAACGATGATAATTCCAGAAAGTGAACAAAGTCACTCTATCCACACCAGTAAATTTAATTGGCAATAACATTGAGTAACTCCACACAGTAAAGCGCAATAAAGCCAACACCTATCTGCTGCATACAGTACTAGGCATTCATTCAGATAATAGCAAGATTATATAGTACACTGTTAACTTTTCCAATAGTTTAATACCTTGATAAATAAATAATGAAATTGAGTTCACAAAGAAAGAAAAGACATAGAACATGAAATAAAAATCAGTTGGGCACTAATTGAACAAGATTGCTTGACTTCTAAACAAATCTTTCAATTACAAATCTTTCAATTATGTATGTATAAATCTTACACTTGCTAGTTTTCTTAAAACTTAGTTAGACTAGTCTTTAACTCTGGTCTGCAGTTGATAGGCCAACAACAAGCAATATTGTATTAAGAACTCAATTAGGCAACTGGCAATTACTTAGCAGTTAACAGCTAGTATTAAACACTTTAAGAAGCATTGACTTTTATGGTTCTTTAAACAACAGACCATAAAGTGATAGTAGTGTAATGATTAATCGACTATCAAAGCATGACTTGTGTATCGCGATAGAGCAGTAAACATGCCAAATTATATTTAGGGCTTCTAGTTTTCGGGTTTCATTTTCCATCTCTGTCCCTCCCTTTAAACCTTAATAGTTGTTAAGCCTTAACTGAATACCAGCTTGTTGTTTTAAATTAGCAACGCACTACTAGAAACTAACGCAGTGGAAATTTAATAAGCTGAATTCGGCGATTAGAGCCAGAACGAAATGCAGGTTCAAATAGAATCAGGTGAGATCAATGCATGTCGTTTGTTAACTCAATCAAGATATGAGGGTAAAAAGAAGCAACTTCCTTTGGTAATTCGTGTTTGATTAAGAAAGCGAATCGGATCAAAAGGGACATCACGTGATCAAAAATAAAACCTGAAAACTAGAAGCCCTAATTATATTATTTAATTTGTACTTCGCCACATGTATTGATTAGCAAATCAAAAGAAAAGGATTAGTTCCATTATCCAATGGTTTTGTACGTAAATTGTAAGTGGGTTTATCCAGTCTTGGATTCAAGGCCGGCAGCCTTTAAAGTCAAGCTTAGTCAAGGTCAGATACTCCAGGCTGAGGTCAGTGTCGGCTGAGGTCAATGACACGAATTTTAAAAGACAAGGCCACAGACAAACATGCAGTTTTATTAATTGGGATAAGTTGGGGTAAATGTAGACAGTTTTCATCAAATTCACACAATTGTAAACTGTGCATTTGTAAAAGAGCTGTTTTCCAAAAAGGCAGGTTAAAACAATTTCAGTTTTTGTTCCTGACAACAAAAAATATATCTATATATAAGTTTTACAAAACATTTCTTCCAATTGTATCCTGGAAAAGAACCGGTGAACTACTCCATCAGAGTAGAAAACACAGTGCAAATTAATTGGGAACTTTTTTCAGAAAAAATATGGAGAGTCCTAGCTAGTCAGATAGTTCATCTGTAACTTTATACAGTCATACGATCTGAAGTAAAACTTATAAGCAATAAGTTAGTATGACAGGAGTCACTGTTTAAACAATATGAACTCAATTATATAAAACTGGGATACTACACAACACAGTACCTATTCACTTTTTTATGCTGCACAGGTCATTTTGCAAAACATTTTCATGGATGATAGCCATTGATAAAACAAAGAGAAACATTTTGTATAAAGTTATTACAGCATGCTTTCACAAATCCCCTGTGTTTATATTTCACTATTAACTATCTGTTGACCAGATAGATATTCAATTCAGAACCACTTTATCACCCACAAGGGTAATCACAGTTTACAGCACAGCAACTATTCTCATGATGCTGCTCACAAGAAAAATGTGTTTCACTTCTCTCTTTTAAAAACACCTACCAACTAAGAGAAGCTTGTCTCCCATTCTTGCTCTTTGTGGTCGCATTAGCAGTCCACGCTGACTAAATACCCTCTTAGCAGGTGCTGATGTGGCTGTAATGCAGAATATATATATTTTCAGCAATGACAACATTCTTTTGTAAACATTTTTTCCTGTACTGAACCCCAGCAGTTAGTCCCTGAAAATGTGCTTTGAGTTTGTGAACTGATGTCATCCAAGTAGTGTTGCACAATGTGCCGTGTTAATGTAGGTGAAGCAGTCCCCACGGTCTGGCATCTGTGGTGGTTGTTGTGGTGGTGGTGGTGGTGGTGGTTCCAAGCTGGCTTGGGAAGCCTATTGTTAGTGTAAAGATTTTTTTTTTTTTTTTAATAATTTTAGTCGTTTCCAATTATTTTCTCCCCAATTTGAAATGGCCAATTATTTTTAGGCTCAGCTAACCGCTACCACCCCTGCGCTGACTTGGGAGGGTGAAGACGAACACATGCTGTTCTCCGACGCATGTGCCGTCAGCCGACTGCTTTTTTTCACACTGCGGACACACCATGCAGCCACCCAAGAGCTACAGCGTCGGAGGACAACACAGCTCTCGGGCAGCTTACAGGCAAGCCCGCAGGCGCCCGGCCAGACTACAGGGGTCGATGGTGCGCGGTGAGCCGAGGACACCCTGGCCGACCTAACCCTCCCCCTGGGCGGCGCTCGGCCAATTGAGCGCCGCCCCCTGGAAGCTCCCGTCCTCGGTGGGCAAAGGAATAGCCTGGACTCGAACTCACAATGTCCAGACTATAGGGCACATCCTGCACTCCATGTGGAGCACCTTTATTGGATGCGCCACTCGGGAGCCCCCTTTTATTTTTTATTTTATTTATTTTTATTTTCCTCCCAAAACTTTAAACTGCTCCTGTTCACACTCAGTGTAACCAATCAACAAAACAAATTGCACTTCTGTGTCAACCAAAATGACGGCCTGACCGATTTGATCTGAAACTTACCATACGTCATCAGCACCCAAACCCGCTTCAAGTTTGCGAAGCATAAGTTGTAGCGATACATTTTAATATCAAAATGGCTGTCAGCAAATTCACTGAAACGTGCCCCAAACATCAAACTGCTTCTGTTTAAAAACCGTTAACAAACTAACTCTGAACTTGGTAGGCATCATCTTGGGGACAATGTAATTCAAACATTGTAAAATGGTGTTTTTGTAAAACAAGATGGCCGCCAGATGGCTACATTTTCTTACATTTTTAAAAGCGCTTCAGTTGTTTATTAACGGTTTTACTCCAAAGTTGACAAGCATCATCCCTGTGTCAATACAATTGACTTATTCAGAAATGGTGGTTGTGCGTAAACCAATATGGCCGCCTGTCGCATTTCTTTAAAAACCTTTCAAAATCTTCGGTCAAATGCAAAACTAGCTTATAACTCCTTGCAGAGTGCAGATAGGGTAATGGTTACTATGGAACACATGTAGGAAACCATATGTGCTCTATCCAAAAATTGACTTGACCGTGACCTTTGACCTCTCAAGTTAATGTAAAACTAGCTTATAATTCCTTACAGTACACGTAGGTTTATGGTTGCTATATAACACATTTAGGAACCATATATGCTCTATTAAAAAATTACCTTGATCGTGACCGTTGACCTCTCCTTTAAGGTTAAATGTAAAACTAGCTTTTATAACTCCTTACAGTATGTAGATAGGGTCATGGTTACTATGGTGTTTAAAATATCGTGAGACAATGGACTGATGCAGTATTTTGAATTGGAACTGCTCCATAAAACTGATCTGTTGCTGACACTTGCGCACCAATGCTACAGCTTGCCAAAATTTCCAATTGGTACTGAGCTTGGAAGCCGTAAAACTGCCTGGTGGTGGTGTTTTTTGTTAAATATAATTATAATGATAATAATTTATTAATAATAATACCTAGAAAATAAATGCCATTTTTTCAAATGTATTTTGAATATATATTCAATATATTTTCTGTAGTACTACCAAAACAATCCTTATCGTTCATTTTAACTTTACTGTTAATTTCAACAGCCCAGTGTGGCAGCTCCAGAGTGGGAATATAAATATTTATACATGAATGTAGCATATATTTTTTGTCACAAATTAAAGATTCAAGTTCATTGGTTATGCCCAGTGTCAATCACCGTTTTTTTTGTAAATATTATGTGCTGATTAGCTACAGTGAGCAAAGCTTGTACGTGTTGCAGTAAACTACCAAACACTTTGAAACAAAACCTGATAAATTACATCGAATTAACCCCCTCACACTTTAATTTTGAGAAAACTGTTTATTTTTTTCAAGTAAAATTAGCTATCACTTATCATTGAGAAATTACACGTGACCAAACCCCCAAGGCCAAGGTCAAGGATGAGACCTGAAAAAATGTCCTCGAGGACCCAAGACTGGGTGTATCCCATTATGCAATTTGTAGCACAGTGGATTCCTGAATTCAATTTCAAAGGCAACGGCGGGGAGCGACTCAATGCTCGGTGAAAGTGAAACTCAGGAACCTGAAATTGAGAGCCCTTCGGTGCATTATAGATCACCAGTGTGGACATACCATAAAACTTCAAATAATTGCCGGTCTCTAATAGGCGCATGGGCTGCTGGGAAATATGGTAAATAGATGCCGGGTTATGAATAATAATATAATGCGCGTCATACTGAATGCTCTAGCCAATACACACACGGCTGTACAGCGAGGTTACCAATTTGTTTTTCAATAGTGATGAGGAGACCATGAGGCTCAGGATGAATGATAAGAAAACTGAATTTAATTTATTTTAAGGTACACATAATGCATACAGTTATTTTTATGACATTATTCATTTTAAAACCAGTTGTGAAGCTTTTTTGAGCGTGCTGAAAGTAAGTAAAATACAAACTTGTTTTCTGATATTAACAGGGTTGCCTTTTAATGTATTTGTACATGTTTTTTGTATTAACAGTATTTTGTGCATTTGAGTCTTGCAATGAATATTAGTATTTTGCTCCTTTTCCAGCGTTCTTATTTATCAATGTAGACGTTATAAAAACAAATTAGTCACGTTTGCTTTGATTTTGTGATAAAACTGGTACTTGCATTGATTTTATTGTTAATCTTTAAACAGTTTGAAGCATTTTTTGAGTGTCTTGTGCGCCCACAGTATGAACTTTAAAACTTTACAATGCATTATTAAGACCTCACCTAGAATATTGTGTTCAGTTCTGGTCACATTGTTACAAAAAGGATATTGCTGCTCTAGAAAGAGTGCAAAGAAGAGCTACCAGAATTATCCTGGGTTTAAAAGGCATGTCATATGCAGACAGGCTAAAATAATTGAATCTATTCAGTCTTGAACAAAGAAGACTACGCGGCGATCTGATTCAAACATTCAAAATTCTAAAAGGTATAGACAATGTGGACCCAGGGGACTTTTTTGACCTGAAAAAAGAAACAAGGACCAGGGGTCACAAATGGAGATTAGATAAAGGGGCATTCAGGACAGAAAATAGGAGGTACTTTTTTACACAGAGAATTGTGAGGGTCTGGAACCAACTCCCCAGTAATGTTGTTGAAGCTGACACCCTGGGATCCTTCAAGAAGCTGCTTGATGAGATTCTGGGATCAATAAGCTACTAACAACCAAACGAGCAAGATGGGCTGAATGGCCTCCTCCTTGTTTGTAAACTTTCTTATGTTCTAACTTATTTTTCGTATTAACACAGTAGTTCATGCAGTTGTTTTGCAATGAAGATTCGTTGCTGGTTAGTTTTTTGATTGTCCATACTTAAAATAAATGGTGGACAATAAATACAATATGTGTTAATAAAGATGATACTGCTTTCATTAATTTTAAAACCATGTTTGTTTGTTTTGTTATTGTGCTGCAAGCCTACCTTAATACACGCTTGTGTTTTCCGATATTTACAGGGCTGTCTCGTGGATTTTACTGTTTTTATTATTATTATAATACAAACTGTTATTACCCACTGACACAACCTTTAATGACGTTGCTGGAATGTTGTAATTTACTTATATCGTTTCTATGAGGTTGTGTGCAGGCAGCTTTTTCATGATTGCATCTGAAGTATTTGCAGATGTTAGTGATCTTACATAATAAACGCTGAGTCTCAAATAGTCACCGGCCTCCAATAGGCGCCGGGGCTACTGGCAAATATTGTAAATAAACGGTGGGGTGTTTATTTAAAGTTTTACGGTATTTTGGGTTTCCTGTCGCTAAAGAAAATAGCTTGAAGAATAGGGCTGACATGACAATAGGGCTGCTACGTTTTAAATATGTTATAAACTGATGGTTTTGTGATTTAATATAAATATATTTCTGGAAAACAATATTCCTCATTATATACATCGAGATAAACACAATCGATTAAATAATTACATTTTTGTAAGTAATAACATTATTTAAGTTTATCAACGAAACTGCACCGAATGCCCTGCCTTGCTATACAGTATTCCTGCCAAAGACAAGCAGTGGGAGTGTTCTTTTCCTGCTTAAGTGTTAACTAGCATCTGATTTGCTGGTCCAATCCTGACTACCAGCCAATCAGTTTTGAAAATTATTATTTTTTTTATTTTATTTCTTAGCAGGCGCCCTTATCCAGGGCGACTTACAATTGTTACAAGATATCACATTATACACATTATACATTATTTCACATTATTTTTTTACATACAATTACCCATTTATACAGTTGGGTTTTTTACTGGAGCAATCTAGGTAAAGTACCTTGCTCAAGGGTACAGCAGCAGTGTCCCCCGCCTGGGATTGAACCCACGACCCTCCTGTCAAGAGTCCAGAGCCCTAGCCACTACTCCACACGGCTGCCCCTGAAAATGCTTTGTAAGTACGCACCTCTGTGTATTCAATGTAAACAAAGAGCAGGTCGACAGGCTTGTATTCCTGCAAACAACACATAAATAAACTGTGCACATTGAAGAAAACTGACAGTATAAGGTTTGTGTTTCTTTGGAGTTTCAAAATGAACTGTTAAACCGGTGAATAATACTGTTTTGTAGAGTTTTTTTATGATGTGTTTTTCAAACCGGGCTGCGTGCTCCATCTGGGTTTTCTGATTTGAAGACCACATCTAGTCGATGTAAGTACAATCAGTGCCGCTCAAAGCAGATAAAACATTTTTATGCAAGTACTCCTACAGTATCATGCACAAAGTTATATTACAGTTAATTACCCCTCGCATTCCATTTTTGTGCACAAGCTTTTACTGAACAGCAGTGATATTAAAATAGAGGGAATTTCTGTGGGCAGTACAATCATCAATATTTTTTTCAAACAGTTATATTTGGTGTGCCCAGTTAATCGATTTACTATTTCGAGACCTAACGGATAGCCCTGCTGACAAACAAAATACTGTGTGCAAGCTATGCAGAACAAACATAGAATACACTGGAAATACAACAAACGTGTCAATGAATAAACACCAGCATCATGCACGCGTCAGTTTGCAGGATGTGTAACAGAATGACACAGTCAAGTGCAACAAGCCTTCATCTTCCAGGAATCACAGGTCATGTTTCCAGTTGTAATATTTAAAAACATTAGTATCATATATAATGTTAGCTGTTCATGAAGTACAGTAGCAGGACAATATGCAAAGCTCATCTTTTCCAAAGTTTTAAAAAAAGTACAATCAATTCATGTATATTAATGAAAACACTATTTTTATTTTTCATACGCCAAGGTATACAAAAATTGTAATGAAGTTCCCAAAACAATATTAATACACAAAGCAAAACTTTGTCTTACAAGTCGTTTCAAAATGAGTTGTATAAGGCTGAACAAGACAGACAGCCTTTTTTTTTTTTTTTTTTTTTCACTCGGTCAGTTTCTTTTAGTAGTCCACAGATTTTTAAAACGACAATAAATTGAGCATGTAGATCAGGGATACGCAACCCGCGGCCCATTTACCGTCTGACTGCGGCCCATGTATTCATTCCATTTAGGGTTGCCATCTTTTCCACCGACCAAACCCAGACAACTACAGTTTAACACAATACCACCAGATCTCTGTACAAATCAATAATCGTGCAGTATACAAAGTATTGGGCTCTTGATATTTCTAGCAATCGAACTCGATAACGATTTCTGTTCAGTTTCAAGTAGCCTAAAATTACATGTAGATGAATGCAGTTATTGTGCGTTTTAAATATGTTATAAACTGATGGTTCCATGATTTAAAATAAATGTAGGCATTTTTGTACATTTTGCCACAATTCTGTTTTAAATCCTCCGTATTTTAACTGTAATATAGCTTTAAATCCTACTTGCAAGCCTCCATCCTGATTGTGATCTCGTTTTAAATCTTGCAAGCGGAGTCTCCAATACAAATGTAGGAATGTGCTGTCACTCAGTAGTTGGGGCGGGTTTAAAGTATTGAGAACGAATCTAGGACTATATAAAGGAGGATAGGACAATGATGTCAAAATGGACAGGGCTAATAATGAAGCTCTAGTCTGGAGCCCAGAAGTGAGCGTTTGAGAGTGCACTCGCAATGCTTTTACCTATCAACGCTTGTCCTGGCGAAATGTTTCTTGCCATTATTTCAAATTTCATCCGCTAAATAACTGAAAAAAATCAAAGGTTTACATTACACAGAACACCCAACGGGGAAATAAAAACAATGGATAAAAGCAAACTTTATTTTATACTTTTACTACGCAGTCAGGGTTATTGATTTTAAGGACAAGAAATGGAATTTCACCGTTCGGATATTTTTGTTAAATAATAATACGTGACATTTCAAAACTGATGTTGTAAATTGTTGTATTTATCAGTAGACTTTTTGTGTGATTGTGTAATGTATACATGGTCCCGTTTGAGAGTGGCTGCAGTAGGTTAGTAGCAGTACTTGTATTAAAATCCTTTTCACCATGGGCTTTAAGTTCACAACAGTTCATTTCACCAAAATAAAAAGTAGTACAGTATTTGTAATAAATTGAGAAACATGTTCATCACTTTATATGATCCCCCCCCCCCCCATCTCTTCATTTGTTATTTATTATTAATAAAGGGTTATGAATAATCACAATTATGTATTATTATTATTATTTATTTCTTAGCAGATACCCTTATCCAGGGCGACTTAGTCGTAAACAAAAATACATTTCAAGAATCACAGTATAAGTATTAATATACTTAAACAGTAACCACAAAGTGTGATTTCATTAGTTTTATTAAACAGGTAGAGGTATTAAACAGGCCATAAAATTCAATTATATATTTATAATAATAATACATATTTATTTCATATAGCGCCTTACAATAGTTTCAATGCAAAAAAAAATAAAATACAAAATAAATAATAAACAGTCTATACAGGCAATAGCAGTTAATAAAAACATTAATGTAGATATCAATTAAAATGCAATATAATTCAGGATATGATGTAGTAAAGACAAAAACATAAATCTCAAGATTGAACAAGATTATAAAAGTTTTTTTAATCAGGTTTCTATTCATAATAACTTTAGTTTTAGGTCTGGATGGAAGATCTGGGCCAGAATTCGTTTTGCAGTCGGTTTTATTTTTTAATGGGAAAAGGGTAAAGTCAACGTGACTTGATTAACCATTTCCACAGTTTTTCCGGTGTTTACTGGCTATCCGCCGATTTCATTTTTCTTTGTATCGGGGGTGTTTTATCAGGTTTTATCGGTTAAAACTGAAAATCAGAAGCCCTACACACATTATGCTGGGGACAAAGTAGAATTTACAGATCAGTACTAAACAGTACATTTCTAATGAGATGGTGGAAATTGTTTTAAGCAACTAATGTATGTCAAAGAAAATATTAAAGGAAGGTTGGTGTTTCTTATGCATTTCACTGAAAACTGGACATTAGGGCATCCAGGCTTGTTAATTCCTGCCATCCAGACACAGATACCAATTCCCGGACTGTCCGGGTCAAACCCGGATAGGTGGCAACCCTAATTTCATTTCACTTATGAATATATCGTAAATATTTTTTAAATGTTAACTTGCTTTTTCTCATTTTTCACATAAAAAAGCAGCACACTGTTTTAATTCGTACTGTGGAGGGTAATTTGATTCTCATCAACTTAAATTACATTTATATTGAAGGCTATGATTTTTCAAACAGAGTTACAGACTGGAATTACAAGCTACTGTACTCTGCTCACCCAGATTCACATTTTGTTATCTTGTTGTTACCTTTATTAAATCGTTAACATTATTTCCCAACCCAGGGGGGAAAGAAATCGAATACGGTATTATCACAGACTCGGATTAAAAAACAAAAAAATAAAAACGCTTTCTGTAGCCCCTATGTTGTGTATAAACGTAGCATGTTAACATCACTTTTAATTTTAACTGTATGGTACTTGCCTGTAACTTAAAGTACCGAGTGCAGCAACAGTCAAACCGTCAGTCGAGTGTAGATATACTATTACATCCTTGCTATGTGGCCTCCATTATATACGATTAAATACTGATTAAAAAAAAAATATATATATATATATATCAAACTGCTGCTGCTGATGTTGGCTCGTACAGCTGTATGCAACCAGCACGGCAAAGGAACAATTATTTATTTATTTTTATTTTTTTTAAATATGCAACCAAGATTTAAATTTAACATTTACAATTGAAACAAAACTGAAACTTTGTGCTTTTTTTGGGGGGTGGGGGGGGTTGTACTTTGTTCTTCGACGAATAGGATATAGCCAGAATACTGTGTGCGGCACGCCACAAATAGGTACTGTACTTGTAATTCTACTTTTATTCACAATCTCATTATTATTATTATTATTATTATTATTATTATTATTATTATTATTATTATTATTAATGATGATAGTAGTGACAAATACTGTAATAATAAAGAAATTCAAAGAATATAAACAGTACTAATATTAATAATTTAGCTAATGCCTTTTATCCAAGGTGACTTCCTTAACTTACTCCAGCAGCTTATATTGTTTGTTTTGGATTGTCCTTTTACTATAGCGAACAAAAGGCTTTGGACCCAAACAGGGTTGTTATAGTGAGGGTGTACTGTGTTTAGTATTTGACTTGTATGTTTAATATACGACACTTGCACATTTTAATATATAATGCGTGCACATTTGTTATTTCAGTTTTGTTATTTTTCTCCTCCCACAGTGTTCAACATTTAACATAGGGAATAAAGAAGATTGGATCAGAATCCAATATCATCCCTTACAAAAAAAGTAATATACTGCAAGTATACTTGTGTCAAAATTGTCTGGTTTTAGTATACTATTGGTACCATTATACTGTCCCATTTTGGCACAAGTATACTTGCAGTATGCAACTTTTATATTCTTTTTGTAAATAATGCAAACGTAGTTCTCAAATATTGGACATTTCTTAGATTGTATCTTACTTCTCTTGCATACCTGCATTGTCACTTGCTAGATATGCACCTCCAGATTCTGACAAATACTTTTAGAAAATCAGGAGCAACTTCTGCTCTGGATCAAAAAGATATAATACTCTGCAGCTTCCCGCCTATGTGGATAACTATCAAAAAACTAGTAGAAACTAATTAAAACACAAGTCTTGGAAAAACAAGTGGAAGTCAGAAAAAAGTATGGAATTTTGTTGTTGGAAAAAGTGTATGAACCCTGCCTGTGACTTTTTGCTAGTGCATTGCTGCCTGCTACAACTGCACAACTCGTCGTCTAAAATAAAAAACGCTTCAGCAAGTAGCTTTGCTTTGTAATTTGCAATGCGTGTGTATATGGTAACAGTACGAGATTAAGAGGTTAAACTAGTTTTCTGGATATGCGGCCCATAAGTTTGGTTGCACACCTTTGATTTAGATGATTGTTTGACACACATTGCTTAGTATTTTTCTTTCTTGGGTGTGTGAAGAAACACTTTTCTAAGTTGGGTCAGATAAGCCAAAGACATCTGGTGACATACTGAATAATTGTATTTACTTAAGTAAATAAACATTTGTTCATGTTTTTTTTTAATATTATTTTTTAAACTGCTTTAAAAGATACCTGCTTCTCAGTTACTGCAGAAAACTAATATACCTGCACATCATAGATCTTTTCATAGAGGGGAAGATTTATATTTTGGTTTTCTATAGTTGATCAAAATAAAAATAAACGCTAGCATACACTTTTCTGAAAAAAGCTGTGAAACATTGAGTGTGTGTATTATAATATTGACTTAGCAATGCAATATACATCACATGTATTCATTTTGCTGTTTTCAGGAAAAAAAAATGTACATTTACATTATACAGATTTGTACAGAACTCTAAAAAGTCTAATTTATTTTAACTACATTTACAGAAATAAAGGTTTCTCTAGTGTATCTTTGCCAGATAATTTCCTCACCTTAATGAATTATCCACCCCCCTCCCCTAAACTCTTTTTTTGTATCTATTGAATCAATTTATATGTATACACACTCTGAGCATACATACAATACTCCATGAGAGCAATGTTTCTGCACATGCACCACAACACAGGACTGTCCTCAGAAAATTGCATTTTTTATAATAATTACGTAGTGTCGTAATTTGCCAATGTTGCTGTTTTCTTTGAGTCCTTTGGCAAAAACAAGATGCATTTTTTTTTAACATAGCGAAAATCTGCAGAAATCAGCAAAATTTCACACGGCTACATTGACTCTCAATAGAAAAATGTCTCAGGAGGTCTCTAAATCCCATAACCCTTTGTGTGCAGCATGACGGAAGTCCCCATAGAGAATCGGCGGAGTCGAGTATCTTAGTATATAGAATATCTTTGTCTTCGTATCTTGAAAGATGGCAATTATTGATGTATTGCTCTGGTTACATAGTGCTGTGGAAGAAAGCACTGGGGGAGCATTTCACTAATTTAATGAATATATTTCTTGAATGCCTACAGTAGGAGAAAGTGCAGTATTCAGTTACGCAATACTGCACTCTTCTCCTACTGCAGGTATTAAACAAAGTAATTTGAGAGTTTTGTCCAGTTCGGCTTGGATTTTGGTGTCTGACCAAATTTCTATCGGAGCTTCAGGTTCTCACACTGTCCATATAGTTTAGGATTACCAGATTTCCAGAGTGAAAAACGGGGATGTTGTGTTTTTGTTTTCTTCTAGTCACTGACGCTATAATAACAGTATATAATAACACAATAATATTTTAAAAATTAAACATTGGGTGTATTTATTGCAGATCATAACAACTCATTGTTTTTATAGTGTTATCTAGTCAAAACTTGCTAAATGTTCAAAAAGCCAGTTTAAAAAAAAAAAAATCAGCTATTTATTTTATTTATTTATTTATTGCATTTATATAACACTTTTTATACAAGTATTGCAAAGCACTGTACAGTACATAGCAGAAAAAAATAACAAACCACAATCCATTTGTATAGCATGTCACACATCCAACTGCCACAATCAGACCACTTAAATAACAGATTTAAATAACAGTATACACAATACAAAACCAGCAATTTTAAAGTTACATTAAAACCCACAAACATAAGAAAGCCATTTTATAAAAGTACATTTTTAGTCTTGGCTTGAAAACTGTAACGGTCCCAGCTTCCCTGACAAACAAACAAAGGCAGAGCATTCCATAATTTAGAAGCTCTACAAGAAAAAGCCCTACCTCCTGCGTTGCTTTTGTTGACTCTAGGAATAACCAGCAGCCCCGCATCCTGTGATCTCAGAGTGCAGTTTGGAAGATACAGGGTCAGTAACTTGTGCAAATAACTAGGTGCTAATCCTTTCAGGGCCTTGTAAATTAACAGCAAAATCTTTAAGTCAATTATATACTGTATAGGGAGCCAGTGTAAAGAGGCCAAAACAGGGGTAATATGTTCACGTTTTCTGGTTTTAGTCAGAATTCTAGCGGCAGTATTCTGAACAAGCTGCAAGCGGGATGCCAGAAAAAAAGTGCGTTACAGTAATCAATTCTAGATGAAACAAAGGCATGCATTAGTCTCTCGGCATCAGATACCGAAATAATTGTTTAAATTCCCAATTAAACATGTGATATACACATAATCATAATGATTAAACAAATAATCCCTAAGAGTGTGTGTTTTATTTTTGAATGGCGCGAACAGTCTAATAAATGACTCTGCTATTGACTTGCTGAGCAATATTAACTACGTGTGAAATGTTACTTCTGAGTCAGGTTACCTTAGAATAGTTTGTTTCCTATGTGCAGAAGGACAGAGCCCAGCAGTTGTTCACATTGAGGTTTAGCAAGCGAGCCAAACTCTGCGTTTGCCAGACGGACCGAGACCACCTCTTTAGGTGGACTTGGTATGGTTAGTTTCCCCAAGCAGACTTTGCTGTTCACACTTCACAGCAAACGTACAGAGTGCGGACCAAACCCTGTAAACAGACTCAGTGTGAACACAGCCTTAGAGTTCTTCCTAAGCAGTCAAATTCTCAACATTTATTGTAAAAAAAATAAAAATAAATAAAAATAACTTTTTATACATTTCTGTAACTGCTTTCCCCGTTTCTTGTATTTTAGTTGCGCCTGACACCATCAATAACCACGTGAAAACATGTCGAGAGGAGCAGAAGAACTTGCACTTTTTTGCACCAGAGTATGGAGGTAATAATATAAAAATAAAAGCCATGTTTAAAATGGTCTTATTTTTCTATAGCACTTGTAAGTAATTATAACCAATGTAGAAGGATTAAATTCACAACTTGGTAATTCATATGTTTGTATCAGTGTTCTGTGGGAGTTTTTTTTTTTGTTGTTCATAGAACCTTATGGTAAGTGTTGATTTACTAGTAGCTGATTGATCCCATAACTTTGTATAGTCACTGCTTAAAGAATATTGATGATTCAGCATCAACAATGTCGAAGATGTAAAATATATTTCCCCTTTCCCACAACATTTTCCTTTTACTTTCTTTCTGTATCTAAAGAAATCACTTATTTTTTTTAGAGCATTTTACAGCACTGGGGAGTCGCCATGGATTGCATCAGCCATTCGTGCGGTCTGGAGAATTAAACAGTAGATTGCATATATATCAAAGTGGAAACAATGTTAATGTTCTATACCAGTACAAGGATTTTTAATAATAATAATATAAAAATCCCCTTTGTAGTACTGGATTAGATTTAATGTAAAATATTTCTTGTTTGTTTTAGCTGTGACAGATGTTACGACTGCCGTTGATATCTACTCCTTTGGAATGTGTGCACTAGAGGTAATAAATGTACAATTTTGTTTCCTTATTTTGAATGGAAACCAGATCCCAAATGTTTTAGTTGCTATTTACACATATTACTCCAGCATAAAGGCTTATCTACACAATATTTTATAATTAACTTTTTTAATATGAGGATTCATCGAGAATGTACTGTAGCTTCTGAAGCCTAAAATATTTTTTATAAATAGACGTACGTCCAAATTGGGATTTAAATTACAGCTTTTGTGCTCTTCTCAAAGGCAAGGGAATTTAACATAACGAGAAGGTCCTTAAAAATGGATACGTTAGTTTTTCCATTATTTTTTTTCATGATTTTATGCAACACTAGTTTTTGTTGCTAATGAATACAGTTGTTTTCCTTATTATTCCATTAGTTATGTGGTTTGCTTAGAATTCCATCTGTGGTCTGGTAGCCTTCACTGAGGCTTCATTATCACAGCTGTGAACCTGTCACTTTGTGGGTATTTCCAATAGTCTGAATAATACCTACGATTCTAAAAATAATCTTGCATGGAGCTGTGAAGAGTTTGTAAAGCATGTGAAATAAATAATAAAAGTAAAGGTAACTTTTTATTTAATTAGGGTTTGAGTGCATGTTCGTGTTCAACTTGCACATTTTTGAGTGTGTAAGTTCAGTTTTCAAGTTACCGTTAGGTCCTAAAATGTATTTCAGAAATAAAATAAAGTTTAGTAATTTAAAAAAAAATGTGTTAATACTGATCGTGCTGTATGTTCAGTAACTTGTTCAGTGTGTTCATAAAGTTTATTCAAGGCCTCCTTGCTGGCTTTGTTAGAGAAGAGAGCACCGTCCTTTGTGTTACTGTGATGTGCTGAAATAAAGTTGCTGACAGTAATCAGACTGCATGCAGTTGTTTGATTTCTTCAACTCGTCAATCAAACCGGAGACTATTCTGGTTACTGTACTTCCGCTGACAGCAAACACTTCTTGATTTTTTAAAATTGTATTTCTTTATTTTTTTAAATATAAAAATATGATCTAGGTCCTACTATTCTATACATTGTAAAACAAAGCCAGCAACACGTTTGTATTCTATGTGACACATCCCAACATTACCAAGATCATACATAGTTTTGAAAATTGTGCCATATTTATAAAGCATTTTCTGTCAAGTTTACCAGATTTTTAAAAGGAAAAACTAAATACAAGTAAATAATAATACAAGGTAAGTGGTGACCTGTGCATAATAATAATAATAATAATAATAATAATAATAATAATAATAATAATAAATAATAATGTTGCACTTTAAAAAGCTTTGTTAATAAACAAAAAGCATCAAAGAAGGAATGTGTAAAGAAACACAATTGAGATTGCAGTAAGTTGTATATATAAATGTATAACAATAAAATAATTTTGTTGAAAATATCAGTTCAACTATACTACTATTGTCCAGTGCGGGGTCGGCAGCGGGATATACCAATCCTTCCCCAGGGCCCATGACGGCTCTCGGCGGCCCTGCTACTGGTACCACGAGGAAAAAATAAAAAATACTACGACTACAACTGTACAATTACCACTATTAATAATAACAATTAAACTGTTGGATATATAGGGATGTTCAGTAACTCTGATCTATAGATTTTACAAGTCCAACCTTGCCAGAGGTCAGGATGGTAACCTTTTATCAAAACAAGACCTGTTTTGTAATGGGACAGCCCATCTCTAGTATGTCCAATAGGAATGCATGAGCGGGGCCATGTATTTATTTCCATGTATTTTTGCATCGTTTCCAAGTCGCGTCTGGTGTTTATTGACATTCGGCGACCATCATGTCCAGTGTGGATGCAGCCTTACTAGTATGTTGACAGACAACATTCAGAGGGTGTGTACAAGAACAAAGTTTTTCTTTGAAGCAGAAAAAAATATAAAATACACATACTGTATTTACATATCTTAATGGCAGAGATTAAGCCCTCATATTGACCAATCAGGTTGAAGGAAATCTCCAATCCATTTTCTAATACTTTATTAAACATATGTTGATCTGAGAGATTATCACCATCAGTCACTATGACTACGCAGTGGAAACTATCTTGGGTGTTGAAATAAAGCCAGCTGTTCTGAAACTTTTTTTATACAAATAATTGTGTGCTTTCCACCTTGCAAGTTTTTTTTTTATTTACTCGCTTTTCTAATTTTCTTCACAATGCTTTTTTGTTGCTCTTTTTTTTGTTTCTTCTAAGATGGCTGTGCTTGAAATCCAGGGCAATGGAGAGTCTTCCTATGTACCGCAGGAAGCTATAAACAATGCCATTCAATCTTTGGAGGATCCTTTACAAAGAGTAAGTGATCTGTGCAACACATCGTTCAAGGTTCCTTTTTCTATATAAACAGAACGTTTTAAAAATACTGAAATTAAGAATTTTCAAATTCAGTATAGCCTAATCGACTATATAAACTACAAATGACAAATGCTGCTTTTTATTTATTTATTTTTTATGAAGTTCAGAAATAGCATGCCTTGTAACCAAGAACACATAGGAACAGAAACAACATCCTTGATAAAAAGCTGTCTATGAAGCTTTGAAGACTTGCTAGCCAGGGGTTCAAGGGTAGTGCCAAACCTTTGAAGCTTAGTGACGCTTTTTTGCACTGTCAGACTGCAATTCCTTCAAAAGTTTGACAGTGCTTGAGTGCTAAGAATCACACATTAAAGTACAATGACCACTTGATTTAATCAAAAGTAGTTTCATTAAAATCCCCAACCAAATAGTTATAGATACATAAGCACCTTGGTCAAGTGTGGAGTGTGTGTTTATCTACAGGGTCAGGATTGCAGCCACAAAATATGTATTGAATCTCAGTGTGTCATGTCACCATGCTAGACTAAATAACAATTCATTAATATATAAATAATTTATCTTGTAATTGTTGTGACATTTGTATTTCCAAGAGAACAACAAAATGTATATATTAACTATGACACTGTATTTTGAAGTGAAAATAAGAGCCATTTTAAGTGTTCATAAAAAACCCAGTTATCAATGTAAATGTGTTACTTGTAAATTAACAGGTATGGAGGGATACATCATAATTTGATTTTACTTTGCCACAGGAGTTCATTCAGAAGTGTTTGGAGCTAGATGCTGTTAAACGGCCCACAGCTCGGGAGCTGCTGTTCCACCAGGCCCTCTTTGAAGTACCATTGTTGAAGCTGTTGGCAGCACATTGCATTGTCAGCCATCAGCGTAAGTGTTATGTATGTTAAATGTTGTTGACTATGGCCAGGCGTGAAATTCTGTACTCTGTTCCGGAACAAACTTTATCTGCTTTTCATCCAGCGCGCATGCATTCATGGATGAAAGGGTTCTGTCTGCAGATGAAATTCCGTCTCAAAATGGCTCTCCCAGGTCCATTCCTATGATTCGTGTAGAACTGCAAAAAAATGGTATCCGACTCGCACAGCGTGTGCAAAGTGCCAACATGGAGCGAATCCTCCTGCGTTCGAAGCTCCATCACTGATCTAAAAATATAACTAATTTTAGATCAGGGAGCTCCATCTATCAAAATGCGTCCGGTTTTTATGATACAGGAGTGCTGCTATTCACCACATCCCAGCCACACTCGAACTCTCGCACTTCCAATAAGCAGTAAAATGGCTTATATTGTGATTAAAACATATTGACCCTGTTACTAAAAAAAAAAATGCCCCCCTAAAAACTATTTGTTAACTAGCCTCATGTGTGATTTATCAGGTTGGTCCATCTGGTAAAATGACAAGTGGTAAGTGAAGTAATTTCTTTTTCTACAAAGTCAAGTTCAAATTTGCTTCTGAAAGTGGTCCGGAATGGCTCAGAATGCATCTGAGAGCATGTACAACCCCAGAGCAAAAGACTGGTTTATTCCATCCAGTCTTACACAGTATACTAGTGTTCCCTTAGAAAGCAGTCTCGTCAAAGAAACTAAACAGTCATTAAAATATTATTGAAATTAACCAATAGATGACCCCGATATCAACTATTAATTCTCTGTTGAAGGAATGGAAAGCAAAAGACGGTTATTCATAGAATATATATTTGTTCTTTTTAAATATGACAATGTGTAAAATATAACCGTTTTCTGGGGCCTTTTAATTTAAAATCCATTTAAAGTAAAGTATGTGTATCATTGCATTCTGGGAACAGCTCTACAGAGAGGAATTCTAGTCATGATTGGGTCCAAGCTATATTGTCATGTTAAATTAAACTCTTCATAAATCCAGTTGGTTAATGATTCAGAAGTTGATTGGCTATTCCGGCGAGAGAGAAAATGGCAGTTACAGCAATTAATTATATGAAAAGTCTAGCTGGAACTTCTTACGAGTATGAAACAACAGAGGTGCTGTTGTTACTATTGGTAATCACTATTGTTGATCTTATTGCAAAATTTTGTAAAAAATGATTTTTATGTCTGAAAGCATTAGATTATGATAGATCTTTATTTCAATCTCCAACCGAATGTTGATGAAGACTGTAGCTTAATGCACCCACTGTTCTCCCGTTCTCCTCTTAATAAACTGAACACGTTGCAGTTTTAAACGGTTTTATGCTGATTCACAATGTAGAGTGTTCATTTCAAGTATTTGCCCTGCTGAAATTATCCTGAAAATAATTCTCAAAGCTGATTGCCAGAAAGTGTGCCGGAGATGATCACCCCGTAATGAAAAATCACCGACACAATTCCATCACATTTCCTCTTGTTTAGCTTTGAGAATTTCAAAAGCAATTTTCTTTTTCTGGAGTAGTTAATGGTAATTAATTTAGACAGAAGCACACAGAAGATATTATTGTAGGATAAGTAAGTGTAAAAAATAATGTTAATCAATAATCCAAGGCTATCTATCAATGTAGCATGGCCAGGTCCTGTTGTAGGTGAGTACCCAGGGTCTGAAAAGTGCCTGTTAAATTAAAAATTTGTGGTGCATTTTTTCGTAGCACAGTTGTTGTTTTTTTTTTACTTACCATCTTAAGGCTCAAGTGCTAAATTACAGTACATGACTGAGTGATGCATGCATTCCGCAGAAACCGCCCTCCTCTCTGTGACTCTCTCCTCTCTGCTTGTGCTTCTTCCCTCTCCTCCATTCTAATTCTCCTTGACCTGTCCTTTGTCTTTGACACTCAATCATGCTTTTCTCCTTTCCTCTCTCTCTCTCTCTCTCTCTCTTTCTCTCTCTCTCTCTCTCTCTCTCTCTCTCTCTCTGATCTAGGAATCTCAGGCACAGCTTTTGCCTGGTTTTCCTCCTATCTTTCTAACTGTTCTTTTCAGGTTTCCTGGCGTGGCTCACTAGGTACTCTTATCTCCTCTTGGCTTCTCATATCGCCTATATGCTGACGATAGATATTTCTCTATTCCTTTCTTTGACTCCCATATCTCCTGCATTTTTCAGATTGTCTCTCAGCAATCTCATTTTGGACACATTCACATCGTCTCAAACTCAACCTTTCTAAATTCAACCTCCTTTACTTTCCTTCTACTTCTCCTCTCTCCTCTGACCTCTCTATCTCAGTCTCCCTTGATGCTATCAGTCTTTCTCCTTCTGCAAGAAACCTAGGTGTTATTTTGGACCCTTCCCTCTCCTATTCTCAACACATCTCTTCACTAACACGTACTTGTCGTTTCTTTCTTAGCAACATCTATAGAATCCACCCTTTTTCTATCTACTTATTCCACTCAACTCCTGGTCCAAGCACGTGTTCTTTCTAGATTGGATTATTGTAACTCTGTTCTTGCTGGTCTCCCTGCTTCAGCTATTCGCCCTCTTCAACTTACTAAAATTTCTGCTGCTGAACTGGTATTCTTCCAATAACACTACCCCTCTGCTTCGCACTCTCCACTGGCTACCTATCTCTGCTCGCATCCAATTTAAGACCCTTGCTCTTGCCTATCGCTCTATTCATCATACTGCCTCTTCCTATCTCCAGTCCCTTGTGTCTCCTTATATTCCCTCCCTCTTGTGTACCGATATCTGTATATTTTAGAAGTATTTATTCATTGGCACTCAAATTGTCTCAATTATTTTAATGTTTACATGTAGAAAAAAAAAAACTGAACTGAGTACCTGCATGTTTTTGTTGAGAATTTCACCCCTGATTCTGGCACTCTCTACATTAATATCAGTGAAGCTACTCTGTCAATTAATAATTCTTAGCAACATCACCTGGTTTATTTTAAGCTCAATGTGTCTGCTGACACATATGGGTAGATTAACCAAAAAATACACCACCTGTGTGGTTTCCCTGTTTTTGTGGTGGTATTCAATACACTTTCTAGATACAAACCTTCTGCAATTTTGCTAATCTATTGGTGTGTGGAGAGTCCTATGGTTGGACATTTTGTTAAATAGGCTTCTAAAACCAGGAAATAACACAGGTTAGGACCTAGACAAGTGGTTGTCAAACACATTTTTTGGTGGCCACACTGTTAATTTTTCCTAAAAATAGTAAGTATGTCATATGAAAAATATACAAGTGCACTTTTTTTCCCCCTATAATATAGCCAAAGTGCTTCTGATTTAAAAAAAAATAAAAAAAATCCTGCAGCCCAGTGGTAATTCCCAGGCCCTTCTAATAATAAACTGGAGACAATAATCAGGTGCTTTGATCTTTTATTGATGTATTTATTTTTAAAAATATTGCTCTGACAACAGGCCAAACTTAATAGGTTATCAATCATATAAATTGATATAAATTATTACAATACCCAAGTACATTACTAACGCATTCAAGTTAAATACAAAAACTACTTTCACTTTCTTGTTCAGTAGAATTATGATAGTGTTGTATAATGCCATGGTGCGATAATACTGTGTTCAGTTATGCCTCCACACTACATAAAGGAAATTGTGAATTTATAAAAGGGCAATGAGACTAATCCAAGGGTAAGATTAGTCTATGTGCTGAAGTTCTAACTTGCGGGGAGACCTTGGACCCAGTATGGATGTCATATTTGGGCATAGACGGAATACGTTCTCAATATTTGGTACAGGCTAAATTCTTAGATTTTTTTTTTTCTTAAGTTCTATTTCTCCTGGTAAATCTACAGATATGATTCCTGAAAACGCTTTAGAAGAGATTACCAAAAACATGGACCCCAACCTGGTAATAGTTGAGAGTACGGAGGGGGTACAACTTAAGTGAGTAATGTTTTGTTTTGTAAATCTTTTTTTAAGACACCTGGGGCTTGTTTACACTGCAACTAAATTGGTCCGTAATCATGACTGAAACAAGATGTAAATTGTAAGAAAAAAATGTATCAAGAACAAGACTTCTTTAGAAAATGTAAAGCTAACCACGATCATGATCACTGGTTCGCTCACACAGTGTAGACCCCTCATGATACTGTATATCAATGGTAAGACCACATGCGTTTAAATAGTGTCTTTACAGTTTGTACACAGATGTATTCTGTGATTTATCTCAGTAAAGTTCCATTACAGGTTTTACTGTAAAATTGCCTTAAACTTTTTTTTTCTTGTATAAACAGGCTTTCACAGTTTCCAGCCCTTGAACTAGATAAGTTTCTAGAAGATGTAAGGTAAGTCATTCTGCATCGTATCTTTGAAAAAAGAGTATCCTCAGACTGGTCTTTTGTTAGACTGCTGAATTTAGATTGGTCACCTGACCTTGTAGTACATAAAGATGTTAAAGGTGTTTGTTGACACATACCAACCACCACCACGATTGCAATGGCAATGCCACCCTCTTGTTTATTATATACCCATGTTAAGTACGAGGTATATTATATTATTAGTCTGCACCTGCAATGGAACACAGGAGATGTTTTGTTTACAGAAATGCTCATATCTGAAGCTGAAATCTGTATTTATCCTACTATTTACAGAAATGGTATCTACCCCCTAACTGCGTTTGGGATTCCCTGTCCCCAGCAGCCACAGCAGGAGGCAGTGAAATCTCCAATTGTACCGCCGTCTGTGAAAACTCCAACACCAGAACCAGCTGAGGTGGAAGTGAGAAAGGTGAGCGTCTCATTTTGATCTTCATCAATGTGAAGTTTTTGCATATCCCAAGCAACGGGAAAATAGTAGAGGTCCTTGTAAGGATGTTCCACTTGTTTACATACATTTAGAGAACCGATCTGTGATGACACAGGTTAAAGGCACTCTAACACATATCATGTGATCTTGGAATATAGTCCCTTGGACTGAACGCACAAATCTTGCATGCAACAGATATCTTCAACTTTGTTTGCAGCTAACATTTTGAGGCAAATGTCTTTGAGGGTGTTACAAACATCTGGAGTCTGCAATGGGTTTATCTCATTGCATGTTCTCCACAGATTGTATAAGCAAAAGTAACAAAATGCTTCCAGCAGTCTGTCTGACTTGATTCATGTGTGATGTATTGGTTGTATTTAATTCTTTGGAGGAGGGAGGAGGATCAAAGCATAACTCAGGGCCAGTTAAAGCATACCACATTGAAGCTGTGATTCTGCTTCACTTTAAAACACAATATTTTCTATTAACCTTTTGCTTGTAAAACTGTTTGGTTATTTGTAAAAGGACGGATAGTCGAGACTGGGCTTTATCTTATAGTTCATACTGCAACAGGAGAACAAAAGAATACATCTTTGGGAAGTCCTTGATCCTGGTGGTTGAAATTAGAATTAATAAAAACAAACTGAGTATCAGGAGAATAATGCAGAATAGCAGTCACATATTTTGCCAAAAATTAATACAAAATAGAATTAAAACTAAACTAAATGTTTCTCAACATGTTGTGTTTCAGGTTGTTCAGATGCAGTGCAATATTGAGCCAGTCGACGAAGGAGCAAAACATCATGTAAGTTTCTCTGGTATATTTGGTAATATATTTGGTGTTTTTTTAATGCATACAACAGTGAATAAAACTAAAATTTCTGTTTTATTGTTTTGTCATCTGCTGCAAATCTTACAGATTTACAAGAAATATAGAAGTTTTTTTTTATTCTATTTTTATTCATAAAATAAAATGTAACCCCCACTATCCGCACCCAGTGTATGCATGCAGGAAACTGAGGGACAGGTTGCTGGGCAGTCGACGTAATCAGACCACACTGCTAAACTATGTGTAATACTGTTGTGAATTTGTCAGTGGATATTTTTTTTGTTTGTTCCACTGAATGTAAATACGAGGTGTGTGTTATGTTTCCTTGTATTTTCATTTTCTTGCTCTTTTTTTTTTTTTTTTTTTTTTAAACATCTCCTTGATCTTTATTTTCCTGTTATTGGTCACCTCATTATTTCCAGGTTCTTGTCATTGTTTGGTTGAACAGCCATGTATTTATTTTGAATTTATTATTTCTTCTCCATTTATCATTTCTGTACTGTGCTTGTTCTAGCGGTGGTTTATTTTCAAATAAAGCTGCCAACCAATTGAGCATTGACGTAGGAACATGCATATTATAGAAATATATTACAAGGATGTATTTTTCAATATAGTGTTCTGTTTTTGACAACATCAAATATAGTCTTCCACAGAAATACATCATTCATAGATGATGGCTTTTCTGATAGTTACATACATTCCCAAAAGTTTAAACATTCAGGACAATAAATGGAAACTAAAACACATCCAGTGGTTTAGATATAATTACTTTTAATAAAATGTTAATTGTATGTCCCAAAACAACATAGTGTTATATTAGTTATTGTATGTCAGGTATAAAAAATCAAGTTAAGGACTAGTCAGAATTCCAGAATTCTGGGTACAGATGTCATCCTGTCCTGTTTAGAACAAAATTACTCTATTACTCAACTTGCTGCAAAGTAATTCTATATTGTGTAGAATAGTGTGTTCAGTTTCACTTCTTAGGTAAATGTGTATTTGGTATTATAAATGCGTTAACATTTTCCATCATTTTGAAACAGTAAAAAAATATATATATTGCTATATTGAATTATTTAAAAAAAAAAATGTTTTTCTGCAGTTGACATTACTTTTGAAACTGGAGGACAAGTTAAACAGGCATCTGAGCTGTGATTTATTGCCTAGTAAGTACCTTTTTCACGTCAGTAATATATACTAAAGAGTATGAAATTATTGTTTTCACTTTTTCATGTTAGTGATTTGAGGAAGATGTGTATGTCACTTAATGTTTTTTTGTTGTAACTGTGGTAACTGCCTTGAATTTCATTATGCCTCCAAACTTTTATCATACTGTACACTACAGACCTGATTTGCATTGAATAACTGTTGATTTATGTAGAAATGTAATAAATATTTACTCAATAATGAAAATAATTCTTGTGTATGCACTAGTTTTAAATAGTATTTTAAACACTTTTCTAGATGAGAATGTTCAAGAGTTGGCTTCTGAGCTCGTTCAGCTGGGATTCATCAGTGAGGTAATAAAACAGACCGACCAAAAATGTAAAGCTTGTGCTGGTTTGTGATGTTAGGGGAAGAGGAATTTTGTTGCCCTTTTAACCTCAACTCATACTCCTCACTTAAGAAATATCTTAGTATCTCTGAATAGGTAATCGTCCACAAATAAATGAATACATGTTTTGGCATTTAATTGTATTTCAGTGCTTATTTTTAGCTATTTGAGTTTTATGTAAATCCTTTTTTTTTTTTCGGGGCTTTCGTTTTTGATATACTGTAAGAAATTAGTGTTTTCGGTTACTTTCCAAAATGCTTGAGCGTTTTTTTTTTTTTGTCAAAATATGTATAGTAGTAACTCGACAGTACTTGCACACTTAAGTTGTACGAAATCCCTATGGTCACGGGCACATTCTTCTGGGGTTTTTGTGTGTAGGCATTTTTTTACATTTTGCCACAATTCTGTTTTAAATCCTCCATATCTTAACTGTAATACAGCTTTAAATCCTGCTAACAAGCCTCCATTCCTAATTGTAATCTCGTTTTAAATCTTACAAGCGGAGTCTCCAATAGAAATGTAGGAATGTGCTGTCACTCAGTAGTTGGGGCAGGTTTAAAGTATTGAGAATGAATCAATGATAGATGCAAGTCAGGAAGGCGGGACATTGCCCAGCAGCACTGGGAAATTAATTTATTATTATTTTTGTAGTAGGTTTTATTTTTTAATGGGAAAAGGGTAACGTCAATGTGAATTGATTAACCACTTCTACAGTTTTTCCGGTGTTTATTGGCTTATTGGTTTATTTCGGGTTTTATCGTTTAAAACCAAAAATCAGAAGCCCTAATTATAATGAATGACACATGTCTAACTGTTCAGTATTAGAACGTTACAAACTTTTTTTTATGTTTTAGATGTTTCCTGAAATTAGAAAGATATTACTTGAATGTGTTTTTAATTGAACCAATTAATGTTCATGTCAAAAGTAGTTATTTTATCTTATTTGGTCACATGGTTATGTAATCTTCATGAAGTTTAAAGTCTGTTGTACTTTAGGGTATGTTCAGCCATGTATTTGAGAATGAGAGCTGAAGTTCATTGGAGTTGCAGTCTTTGTGATTACGGGGCTCAAAGTTGGTCAAGCATGGTAGGAGCATCTAGCCTTAATTATTTGGTAGATATACTCCTCTTTCTGCAATATCTAACCATTTAAACAAGAGTAAAAACCAAGCTTAAGTGGTGACACTTTAAGTCAGTTTTGAATCCACAAAACAGTCCAGGTTTATTTTAACTGCTGTATTATATACAGTAAAGTACTCGCTGCTTTAAATTGTAGTGTTTCTGGACTTCCGCAGAATTGGATCTTACAGTATTTGGTTCAGTTGTAATAAAATAGAAACAAGGACATGATCTATGAGTGCCATTGGTGTGTCATGGCTGTACTCTGTACTGGTCATGTGACCTATTTGTTTTAGTTTTTTTTATACAGGGGAAGACACATGTTTTGTATTCAGCTATGTTCTCTTTCAAGTACGAAATGTAACCATACTGTATGGGTGTTTTATTGCCTAAAGACCCTGAAACCTGAATAGAGATATCAAAGCTGCTTGCAGAGCCTCTATGATGGTCATGCCTGGGACTGCACGCACAGAACTTGCATCATTTTTCCTTTCAGGGGACCGAACCTAACAGAGAGAGCCTATACATATACGTACTTGTTACTTTGATCTGCATTTATTACTCGCTATTTGCGTATTCCACTAATTAAGGCAATAATTAATTATTGACGTTGTATTACTTTTGCTATACACATAATTTTTGGCACACAGCCTGTTTGTTACATCCCGCAGCAGCCTTGTGCCCCGCATCAAGCTGGAGGAACGTCTGTAAGCCTCTGGAACGAGTGAAGGCGATGGGGTGGGAGAAGGCCCTGCGGCGCTGAGCCGTGATGTTACTGTAGTCTGGGTAAACCCTGATATTGCCAGCCGTAGACTGAGAGGCATTCTTTCTGGCAACACTGCCTGATGATCGCGTACCTCAGCAGTTTGAAAATAAGAGTGCGAGGCCTGTCCCTTGATTTGGACAGGTCGGAATATATACAGTGTGCACGCATAGTCTCGATGGTCTTACCAGACAGAGTCGGGAACCACAGTGGGAGAGTTTTAAATCAATGGGGTTACAGCCCTCATCACCCTCCTTCAAGCCAACCAGACGAAGATTATTGTGTCAGTTTCTGTCCTCCAGGTCCGCCATCTTAGCCTCTGTCCGGTCCATCCTGGCCTCACGTGCTGTAATAGCTCTCTTGTTACCGATCACGGATGTACGGAGAGCAGTCAGATCCATCTTGAGAGTCTTGAATTCTTGGATAAAGGACGAAAACTCCCTTTGCATGGTGGTAATCTTGGAAGCAGTCTCGAAGCGTGTTTTCAATACGGGATAATATATGCTCAAAATACTGACTGAGACTGAAGGTCGGATCCAAATGGACTCTTTTCCCCCTTGGATGGAGAAGAGGAGTGTGATGTAGGTCTCTTTTTCGACGAGTTCGACATCATGGTTTTGTCAGACAGATGAAAGTAGAAAAAAACTAGTAAGAAAACTGAGTTTTAATATTTTAAAATAAACGAGGGGAGGCGAGGAGAAAAAGCTTCTACGCAGCCATCGTTCACAAAGGTCACCACAACTTTGGTGATTTTTAGAAGATCGTTGTGTGTAAAAATTGATACCTTAACAAAAAAATGACCTTTCTTGCTTGCAATCACCTCCGCCAAGCGGGTGAGTGAGATGGAGGCATTCTCAATTGTGAAAGCCTGCTTAATCTTTCCAGAAGCCAGGACAAAAGTTACGCTTCATACCAATCCTGCTTTTTTGCCAAAAACTTTGTCAACCAGTCTGTGGAATTAGAGGCTTTCCGTCCACCACCTTTCCAGTCTGACAAAGAGCAGCAGCACCATACACTCTGATCTGTGCTGGCAATAGCGTACTATGTTGACAGAATGAGAAGTTGGAGGCAGTCCGAACGGTTTATGTCTGCTATGGGGAAGAAGTCCCATGGTCAAGCCCTGTCTAAACAGAGGCTGTCCAAATGGATAACAGACACAATCAGGACTGCCTATGAGCGAGCCAACTTGCCCCTCCAGAAAAGCTCACTGCCCATTCTACCAGGGGCATGGCAACTTTGTGGGCTTTATTCCAGGGTGCATCTGTCAGAGACATTTGCAATACAGCAGTGTGGGCTACTCTCCATACCTTTTACTAGGTTCTATATGCTGAATGTCATGGATCCTCAAAACCTTGGCTAGAGGATAAAGGGTGACTTCCGGGTCAACCGTTACAACACAAACATAGAGGTGAGTTTCTCCCTCCATTTTTTAGCCCTAGCTGCTTGATACTGGGGTTCCATATGGTAACACACAAGGCAGCCTCTCGGCTTAGCCTTGTAGCATTCCAGTCGTTCTGCAATATTGCCCTTGTGACGTAATGGTTACATTTCATACTTGAAAGGGAACGTTGGGTTATTATCATAACTCTGGTTCCCTGAAGTAGAAATGTAGCCATTAACCTTCAAGGTCTCTACATCCATGATTGCAGCAGGCTTGAAGGAAAAATGGTGCTGAGTTCTGTGTGTGCAGTCCCTTTATGACTTCAGGGGTGGGCATGACTGCGTCACAGAGGCACTGCGAGTGGCTTTGATATATCTATTCAGGTTTCAGGTTCTTTAGGAGATAAACACCCATACAGTAATGGTTACATTTCAATTTCGGGGAACTAGGGTTATGATGATAACCCAACGTTTTTCCTAGTAGTCTATGCAGAATTAATTTTATAATGGCCCATTTGTATTTAAGCCGACGTGGCAATCCACATCAACTGCATGGGAGGCTTTCAAGTAGCAAAAAAAAGTTTTTCCAAAAAAATATTGAACCATTTTGATTAAAATGGTGAGTTTGTTACACTAATAGTCAAGTCTGATTTCCGAATAGGCAAGATTGTGGGGATGGTTCTATCTTTTTAGATCGAAGTTTGATCATCAAAAAGTCGGCCTTTACTGTAAATTAGAAATTTTATCCAGTATTACATTTTCAGAAAATTACAGTATTAGAATGTACAGGCACACAAGGCATGTATAATTTATGTGGTATAGTGTATGCTTCTAATGTGTTCTTGGGGTCTTGCTGAAGTGTTTTGTCTCTGAGCAGATGTTTGTTTGTTTGTTTGTACACTGCACTTTCTCATACCTTTTCTTTCTCTCTCTCTCTCCTTTATCCCAGGCGGACCAAATTCGTCTCACCTCCGTGCTTGAAGAGGCATTCACCAAGTTTTACAACCGAAATGGATCCCTCAATGCTATCACCGTGTCTTCATAACAACCATTTGGGTTGTTGGGCATCACCACAGCTCTGTTATCAACCATTATCCTTTTATGACCATTCACAGGAGGAGAAATTGCATCACAGAAAGATGATTTAAAAAATAAATAAAAAAAAATAAAAAAAATACAATGAAAGCTCATGTTGCATGTGCTACTTTTTTTTGTTTGTTTTAAAGAAAAAGCACCTTTGTCTGTATTTATCATTTTGTTATGTATAAACTACTTGTGCTGCAGAATCAGCTGTTTTTTAATATTTTGTTTAATGGATGTCACTTCTCTACGTTCCTTCTAAGACTTTCATTTAGTTAGCCACTGTGGCTAAAGCAACTTAACATTTTTTAACAGTACTGTAAACAAGTTAAAAATACTGTTTCACAAGGCAAAAAGACATGTATTTTATTTGAAAACACGTAGATATTTAAATGCCAGACCCTACCCTTTACAATACACATAAACAGTGTATTTAAAGTGCGCTCTGATTCCCATTTAATAAATGCCAAACTTAGTCCCACACGAAAACACGTCATTACAGATTTCCTAAATTCTGAATAGGTTTGCAGAAATATTCATGTACTGCATATTCCTTTACATTATTATGACTGACGCGGTTTCTTTCCACTGCAGGACAGTGCTATTAGTGTATGTTAATATTAATGCCTACCTGACCAACCGCAGATCTAGTTACACAAGCTTGTACTAATGTGATTAATAATATTAGTAGGATTGTACATCCACTATTGTGTTTAAAAAGCTTTTTTTTTTTTTTTTACCTTGTTCTTTCCCCTGGGACTACTGACAGTAATATTGCACCGATTCTGACATTAAAAAACTCAATATATCATAGTGAGACAATAAATGATAAATGTGTATTTTTTTATTAAATGGTTCCTCTTTCGAATCCACTCTGTTACTATTTCCCAGATATATTTCAACACATTTTAAAGAGATAGCAAACAACGAAAAAAAAAACTCTGCAGTGATCTTTTGAAGCTGTGTTTTTCTGGCTTGCCGTCTGTGAAAATGTTCTTTTGGGACCAGAGGGTATGTTTGAAACCATGACTGCTTCACCTCCTTGTGACTATCATGGTCATATTTTAATTGTGTGTACATGGTTGGTATTCCTTGGGCTACATCTTTCAGAACATGATTCTGATAATTTGTACTTTTTTTTTTGTTTAAGAAACATGTTAAGAACCTTTCCATTTGGATGCCATGTTTTTAAAAAACTAGAACCACTGTCCTCCCGCCAAACACAACGTTTGTGGCTTACATTTTACGTAAACAAGCTAAAGGACATTCATTAGGCGAAATGAAATCAAACTAACCCTCTGCTGGTGGAAGTGGACCCAGCAGGCATTGACCCTCTGCTGGTGGAAGTGGACCCAGCAGGCATTGACCCTCTGCTGGTGGAAGTGGACCCAGCAGGCATTGACCCTCTGCTGGTGGAAGTGGACCCAGCAGGCATTGACCCTCTGCTGGTGGAAGTGGACCCAGCAGGCATTGACCCTCTGCTGGTGGAAGTGGACCCAGCAGGCATTGACCCTCTGCTGGTGGAAGTGGACCCAGCAGGCATTGACCCTCTGCTGGTGGAAGTGGACCCAGCAGGCATTGACCCTCTGCTGGTGGAAGTGGACCCAGCAGGCATTGACCCTCTGCTGGTGGAAGTGGACCCAGCAGGCATTGACCCTCTGCTGGTGGAAGTGGACCCAGCAGGCATTCACCCTCTGCTGGTGGAAGTGGGGACAGCAGGCATTCTTCCTGTCCTGGAGACCCTGCTACCTGCGCTGCTGTTCTGTTTATAGCTGCCTCCAGGTAGCTGAGGACCAACTCCACAACTTCCTCCAAGGTGTTTGGGGTGTGTTCCCTCTCATAGGCCTCCCATCGTTCCTTGTCCATCAGCCGCAGGACCCGGATGGCTATGGGCATAGACTGGGCCTCCAGCCCAGCATTATCCAGGATCCAGTCCCGCAGCCTGATGGCGTCTTCTTCCATTGCCCTTTTTTTTTTTTTTTTTTTTTTTTTTTGAATTTTTTTCCCAGCAGTACTCTCTCTGGCCTGAGTCCTGGAGGCGCCGTCATCCCACTATTAACACCACGTGCGACAGGCTAGCTGCAGGGAGGACTTCAGGCCAGAAAGAAACACACAGAGACACAGTACTGTGGTTGAAACTGAAAACACAAATGGCAGCGCACAGTATTTTAATAAATAAATAAACGGTTGAACAAAACAGGACACGGCACTTGAGGCCAAATTAAACAGACAAACAAAACGGACTAACACTTAAACAAACGGTGGACAGACAGACACACAAAGTGTGAGTAAAATAAACAAACAAGTATCGTGCTGGTCCTACCAGCACGCGATAGCAATTGTTATTAATTTATTTCTCCTCTCTCTCCCGTTCTCCACTCACCGAACACACAACCCCGAGTGAGTAAAACATGCATCTATATATACTGTTGTGCTGGGATTCAATTACTAATTAATTATTCACTTGAATCCCAGCGCGTGAATTAATTATGTGCAACCTCGTGCTCACATATTATATACTTTAAATGCACGTGAAGTGATGTGCAATCCCGTGCCCAAATACAATTATACATCTTAAATAACTCGTGCTGCACACACCCATTTATATCCCGTGCAGCCATCTCTATACACCACCATTAACACACCACATGCAACATACAATACAGAACACAAGAATACACACAGGGGCGGGGCACATTGCCACAAGTGGGTAGATCAAATTTGTGGATGTGTTGTTGGATTCAATCTTAAGAGTTGCAGCAGATAACATTTCTTTGCATGGTAATCATATACAATATACTGAACATCATATGGTGGCTATTTAAGAGCTGGGTAGAACATATTTTTAGTGGTTACCTTTGCATGCATGAGTAAAATAATTGTCATCTTTTGCCATGCTATTTTGGTAATACTTTAATTTTTCTAAATGCAGTTTTTGTTTGCATGTAGCTTTATGTAAGCAAAAGAAACTGTTCTTCAAAATGTAATTTGACCTATTTGTTTAACTGGAAGGTCAAAATAGTCAGCGAGTGTGTTTTAGGTGGGGCGGGGTATAGTGTAAGAATAAAAGCCTGTTTCCTTCCCACGCAATGATATAGCGCTGTAAAAATGGCAGATCAATCAAATGTGTTCCAAAGTTCTAAGCCTTGCAAGTTTCAAAGAAACAACACAAAAACACAACAGCTTAACACAAAGTTAAAAGTAACCTTTAATCTGGCATAGCTACGATTCTTTGTAGTTTGTGAGACATGGTCCACAAACTCTGTTGTGGAGAGTACAAAAGGAGGTATGTATGTATGTAGTCACGTTGTTAATGCTGAATCACTGGAGTCATTTAACACCCAACTTGACAAAGTTTTGAGATCAATCTTCTACTAGTAAGTGGACGAGCAAAGATGGGTTGAATGGCCTCCTCTTGTTTGTAAATTGATAGGTTCTTGTGTTTTACAACATTTTATGTTTGGTTGTGCTGTACTTTAGGGTTTCAGATTAGCCAGCACTTTAGCCGTCTACACATTTAAATTGTTGACAAAATACTTAATAACATACTCTTGCTCAGATAAAAAACTGATTTGACATGTCAGGAAGTAAATACAGAATTACAGCTTTGGTGATTTTTAAAAGATCATTGTGGTAAAAATTGATCCTGTAACAAAAACATGGCCTGGTCCTTCTATTGTATCATTACTTTATTTGTGTTTATATACAGCATAGGTGGGATTACGCCCATCCCCCTGCCCCCACCACCACACACAAGATGCAATAATAATTTAACTACTCATTTCTATATTCTATTATCTTTTACGCTGTGTTTGAGTGATACTAATCAATGTAAGTCTTATGGCTAAATGTATAAGTTAGATTCATGTTTTATAAAGCACACTAGAATACCTATTAGCAGTGACAGTCACATGAAGAAACAGTAATACCGTTGTCCCAAAGAAGTGATGTAGATCAGCGGTTCCCAAACAGTGGGTTGCAAAAGGTCCCAAGGTGGGTCTCTGAATGGTATAGTTAACACACACAAATATATTTGTACATCAGTGCAAAGGACAGTATTCATTTTTTATTAAGTTTAAAAAAAAAAAAAAAAGCAATTGCTAGATCTTTCCTTTATAGAGAATTTTAACAATCCTCCACTCCCCTTATGCAATGAATTCAACAACTAATATGATGTGTCATATTATTAGGAAGCCTTTCAGAAACAGGTAGTGGGTGCAGAGGAAACATTTTGTACAAAAGACTTTTGAACTTAGAAAAAGACAACTGAAAAATGTAGCCATCACCAAAAAAACACTTCATGTTTCAGTAGATTTTCTTGCATCACATAAGCAAATAAAGTTTTACCTTTCCCTGCTGGTTTAATTATAATTATTTTTTTTAAAACAGTACACCCTCGCTATAATGCCCTTCACTATAACGAACCTTCCGTTAAAACAAACCTGGCCACTGAACCCCAAATACAAAAAAAATAAATTAAAAAAAGATAATATAAACACACACTGTCAATATGAGAACCCCTGCTCTATACGAGACTCTCGCTAGAGCAGGGTGGTGCTGCTGCTGTTCCGCCCTGCAACCACGAAATAGCAGCACACCCTTTTCAGCCGTGCTGATTACCCCCTAGAGCAGAAAAATGTATCTTTCTTCTCTATATACCTATTGAAGCTTGTAACTTTTTTTTTTTTTTTTTGGGAGGACAACGCAGCTCTGGGCAGCTTACAGGCAATTTTTACAGGACCTCTACTCTAAAGGTCCATTTGGCAGGCATTTCGGTGTGCCATGTAAAAATCAACTGTCGCCCCAGGAGCTCATTTCCTGGTGGGGCAATTTTTGAAAGGCACCCAGCTGTTTAGATCACTGGTGAAGGATTTAGTTCCTCGCTGGAGGTTAAATATAGTCCTTAATGCATTCACAAAACCTCAGTTTCAGCCCATGCATTCAGCTGAGTTCAAATTTTTGTCTTTCAAGACAGCTTTCTTGCTTGCGATCACCTCTGACTGAAATGCAAGCATTCTCAATTTCGAAAGCTTGTCTAATTTTTTCAGAGCTCTTCATACTAATCCAGCTTTCCTGCCGAAGACCATCTCAGCTTTCCACATAAATCAGTCTGACAAGGAGCGCCAACTCCATATGCTTTGCCCAGTGCGGGCGTTAGCATATTATGTGGAGAGAACTAAAAGTTGGAGGCAGTCGGAACAGCTGTTTGTTTGTTACTGGTCCAAATGGATAGCAGGCACAGTACAAACTGCGTACGAACTGGCCAATCTGCCCCCGCCGGAGAAGCTCACCGGCCATTCCACCAGGGGTCAGGCGACTTCATGGGCATTGTTCCACAGTGCTTCCATTCAGGACATATGCAGTGCAGTACCGTGGGCTTCCTCTCATACATTTGCCAGGTTCTATCGGCTGAATGTTGTGGACCCGCAGAATCCTGGTTTTGGCACAAGAGTACTGAGGGCGGCTTCCCACAATAGTCCATCTTAATGTTTTTCAATATGGAACATTACGGTGACACAAGCGGTCACTAGCTTTCAATTGGGTTGTATGCCATGTCCTTGCGACAGCTTGGGTATACTCACCCATTTGTAATGGTTAATATTCCCTACTTGAAAGGGAACGTTAGGTTATTATCATAACCCTGGTTCCCTGAAATAGGAATATTAACCAATAACTTTGGGGTCACGGTGTTCATGGTTGCAATCTGAAAGAAAATGATATTGCTGGAAGGGCACGCTGCTATTTTGTGGTTGAGGGGCGGAGCCGCAGAAGCACCACCCTGCTCTAGCAATAGTCTTTACCTAGCTGCCTCCTGCTCACTGGTAAATCCATCTCAGTTACATATGTGAGCAGGAGAATGATGGGAAATGTAGTTCTAAGAGGTCCATGCGGGTACATGTGAAGCCATCTTGAGGCAGGGAATGCAATTTAAAAGAAAAAGTAAAATAATACACACACCTTACATAAACACTTGTAGCAACACATGGGAACATGTAACACAATAAAATAGAAAAGGTCCTTGTGTACCCTTTAAGTAAGTTAAATTGAGTTTATGAATATAAAAAACATAGATTCTAGATTCACTATAGACTATAGATTCGATTCTGAGTAATAATTACACATGAAAGGTTAGGGGTTAGAATGGTAACTAGTGGAGGATGATAAGGCAATACAAGCTGTATAACAAATTAATACTTTATATAAGTTTAACCAGGTCTACAAACTGCATCAACAACTGCTGTTGCAGAGTCACTTGCAGTAAGACCTCAGTTTTACGTCTCATCCGAAGGAAGGAGCACAAGGAGGTTCCCTTTCAAGTACGAAATGTAACCATTACCAAATGGGATATATGTCTTATAGCCCGAATTACCTGAGTACTTATATCAAAGCTGCTCCTTTAAGAGCCATCATCTCCACCCCCAGGAGATATCAACAGCTGTCTCATAGGGATCAGTGCCATTTTGGTGTCGGCCTGCCTGAGAAAGGAGTAAGCTCTGATTTTTCAACCAAAACTATGGACAAGTTGATATTTAGCTTTTTTTCTCTCATTTCAATTCTGAAATAATTTCGCTTTAATATTAAGCGTATAAGGCAGCAGTGTGGGTAGTGGTTAGGGCTCTGGACTCCTGACCGGAGGGTCGTGGGTTCAATCCCAGATAGGGGACACTGCTGCTGTACCCTTGAGTAAGGTACTTTACCTAGATTGCTCCAGTAAAAACCCAACTGTATAAATGGGTAATTGTATGTAAAAATAATGTGTAAAAAATAATGTGATATCTTGTAACAATTGTAAGTCTCCCTGGATAAGGGCATCTGCTAAGAAAATAATAATAATAATAATAATAATAATAATAATAATAATAATAGTAATAATAATAATATCATTCCAGAGTAGGTACCAGTCACCTTGTTTGATAATGAGGTTGTTACCAATTATCTGGTTAATACCAGAATCGGTACCAGTGACCCGGTCAACGGTATCAACGTCTAGGTTCGATACCAAGACCGTTACCAGTGCTCCATTCTTGAGCACTCAGTGAGTGCACAACAGTTCTCAGCACTCCAGTCAGAGTTGCTGTCTGTTTTTTGTGCGCATACAGACGTGCTCAAATTTGTTGGTACCCCTCCACAAAAAACGAAGAATGCACAATTTTCTCTGAAATAACTTGAAACTGACCAAAGTAATTGGCATCCACCATTGTTTATTCCATATTTAATAGAAATCAGACTTTGCTTTTGATTTTTTATTCAACATAATATTGTAAATAATAAAACAAATGAAAATGGCATGGACAAAAATGATGGGACCGCTAACCTAATATTTTGTTGCACAACCTTTAGAGGCAATCACTGCAATCAAACGTTTTCTGTAGCTCTCAATGAGACTTCTGCACCTGTTAACGGGTAGTTTGGCCCACTCTTCCTGAGCAAACTGCTCCAGCTGTCTCAGGTTTGATGGGTGCCTTCTCCAGACTGCAAGTTTCAGCTCTTTCCATAGATGTCCAATAGGATTCAGATCAGGACTCATAGAAGGCCACTTCAGAATAGTCCAATGTTTTGTTCTTATCCATTCTTGGGTGCTTTTAGCTGTGTGTTTTGGGTCATTATCCTGTTGGAGGACCCATGACCTGCAACTGAGACAGAGCTTTCTGACACTGGGCAGTACGTTTCGCTCCAGAATGCCTTGATAGTCTTGAGATTTCATTGTGCCCTGCACAGATTCAAGGCACCCTGTGCCAGGCGCAGCAAAGCAGCCCCAAAATATAACCGAGCCTCCTCCATGTTTCACTGTAGGTATGGTGTTCTTTTCTTTGAAAGCTTCATTTTTTCGTCTGTGAACATAGAGCTGATGTGACTTGCCAAAAAGCTCCAGTTTTGACTCATCTGTCCAAAGGACATTCTCCCAGAAGGATTGTGGCTTGTCAATATGCATTTTAGCAAATTCCAGTCTGGCTTTCTTATGTTTTTCTTTCAAAAGTGGAGTCCTCCTGGGTCTTCTTCCATGGAGCCCACTTTCGCTCAAAAGGCGACGGATGGTGCGATCAGAAACTGACGTACCTTCACCTTGGAGTTCAGCTTGTATCTCTTTGGCAGTTATCCTTGGTTCTTTTTCTACCATTCGCACTATCTTTCTGTTCACTCTGGGGTCGATTTTCCTCTTGCGGCCGCGCCCAAGGAGGTTGGCTACAGTTCCATGGACCTTAAACTTCTTAATAATATTTGCAACTGTTGTCACAGGAACATCAAGCTGCTTGGAGATGGTCTTGTAGCCTTTACCTTTACCATGCTTGTCTATTATTTTCTTTCTGATCTCCTCAGACAACTCTCTCCTTTGCTTTCTCTGGTCCATGTTCAGTGTGGTGCACATAATGATACCAAACAGCACAGTGACTACTTTTCTCCATTTAAATAGGCTGAATGACTGATTACAAGATTGGAGACATGTGTGATACTAATTAAAGAAACTAATTAGTTTGAAATATCACTATAATCCAATTATTTATTATCTTTTCTAAAGGGTACCAACAAATGTGTCCAGGCCATTTTAGAATATCTTTGTAGAATAAGCAATAATTCATCTCTTTTCACAGCTTCTTTGCTTTATTCTATGACATACCAAAGGCATGCAAGTGTACATGATAAAATAGCTTTTAATTTCATCACTTTTCAGGAGGAATGAAGCATTATTTCAATGAGCTGTAAGGGTACCAACAAATTTGAGCATGTCTGTATATGGCATATATGAACTGTTTATTTCAACCATGCACCATGCCTGAGTTTCAATACATGGCGGCAAGTCCCGACTGATAAATACAAATAACACGGCAACATTTAATTGTTGTAATATGTTTTATATGTAGTGGTCAATTTGACCGCTCCTGGTCGGAATAGGTATGACAGTATTTTATCTCGCTAATTTTTGCAGCAATGCGATTCTTTTGTCAGGGTAATTAGTACATATATTTAGGAAAAGTCAGGAAAGCACAGCTCTGTATCTTAAACGCACGCACCACAATTTAAATTTAAATTCCAAAAACGGTCAAAATGACCGCCTTAGTCATTCTAGTGTTAAACTGCAGTAGTTTTGTCCTGGGGAGTAATTCCTGAAAGTGGAATTTTTCAATCAAACTTTCCATATACGCTGTATAAGTATATTACATATTAGCAACTACTGTTCCAAAGCATTTCCCCAGGTAATATAATCAAGTCCCCAGAATAACTGCAGTCCACTTTGGTAGAATGAAGTCTCCCCTATTACACTGCAGTAGTTTTTGCCCTGGGGAGTAATTCCTAAAAAGAGCTATTTCCAATCTGGAATGATTCTTATCAACCATAACCAGTAGAGTGGGTGAATAGAACAGGAAGTGGTCCACATATGCCCTCCAAAAAATACTAAGGCTTAGTGGAGGTAATGCAACTATTTGTTTTAGTTGGTGTTTTTAAAAAATGAGTGAAATCCTAACCTTTGAAATGTATGTATACATTTTGTTTCAACTAAATTTCCCAGTAGGTTTTTAAAAAACGTATAATGCTGTATGCAAAGAAGCTATCTATCCAGGAGATATATAAAGTAATAGCTGAATAGGGTATTGAAGAAGGTAAACTGACTGACCACAGAGAGCTATAGATGTTCTGGAGGTTTGTGGGGTCAAGTAGTGCAAAAATGCCAAACACACAGTAAAATAGGTGTTTTCTGACCGCTGGCAGAAAACACAGCATGATCAAATATAAGGAATGCAAATTTAAACATAATGTAGTTGTAGACAATAAAGAACCTAAAGGTGATCAGTGCCCAATATACCTGTTTCAGGAGGATTTATTAACAGTGGAAGAAGCATACAATATACTTACCAATGTGGATACATCCAAAGTGACCCAATCACCACTACGAACTCAGGGATAACACAAAGCGTGCATAATTACATAGCAAAACAGAAGCTCTCCCCTTATGATCTGGCTAATTCCCAGCAATGTCCATGGGAATCATTGGGTGCTGATTGTGGTTGTTTTTAAATGGAAGCAGTCAGTATTTGGACTCCCTACATGGTGTACACTCTCCTTCCAAAGGTTTACTACAGAACCTCATTGGTGACATGCACAAGAGAGAAAAGGATACACAATCTGCTAGAATGACTGGGTACTTTATGCACCAACAGACCTCTCACTTCAAGGAAATGGCCATGACTGTGTGGGTCTATGTCCGTCTGGATGCCTATTTTATTTCTTCAGGAACATGTCCTGAATATTCAGATAGAGAGATGTCTCAAATAAGAGCATGAGTTGGCCATAAAATATTAAATTATGATAGCAAGAACACCCAGTGCTATCTGTCAAATATTATAAAGGATTTGTTTGTTGGGAGCTGGTCTCTGTGTTTCATGGGGGATAGGTGTACAAGACTAACAGAAGCAGTCACAATGGGGTTTTGTTGTCGGGAGTTCTGCAAAGTCTGGTACCACATTCAGCACTTAAATCTGAAGAACGCAAAATTGTCTGAAGTGATCCTATGTGATGCATGCAAAGAATTCAGTAGGTATCCAAGAAAATGTAAAGGCAACCCATAGAAGAACTAGAAGTTGCAAGCAACTTGACGGCTTCTAAGGCATTCTTGTTCCTATCTGTGTTTCACACTAACCGTGACCCTACCTGCACTCTCTAAGCAGTATATAAGCCACTTTTGCATTTGACCTTAAGGAGAGGTCAAAGGTCATGGTTAAATACATTTTTTGATAGAGCATAAATGTGTTCCATAGTAACCATGACTCTACACTTTCTAAGGAGTTATAAGCTAGTTTTTTATTTGACCTTTAGGAGAGGTCAGAAGTCACGGGCAAGGACATTTGATAGAGCATATATGGGTTCATATATGGGTTCTATAGTAACCATGACCCTATCTACAATCTGTAAGAAGTTAAAAGCTAGTTCTGCATTTGACCTTAATGACAGGTCAAAGGTCAAGATCAAGATAATTTTATAATAGAGCATACATTAATTCCCATAGGCTTCCACTACTGTGTGAAGATTCACGACTCTACAACATTGTACCTTAGATAAATACTGCAATATATGCAAATATGTGCAAGTTGACCATAGCTGAAATCAGATTGGTTTGCAGCGGCCATGTTTTTTTATGTAGCGACTTGCTTTGAACAAACTTGATAGACAACTTTACCAAGGCTATGTATGCAAAGTTTCGCTTCAATTGGCATAACGGTTTCAGAGAAGAAGACGTTTTGAATATTTTTGACAAATCCAATATGACCGCTGAACCATGTGTCCAATCGACTTCTCTTGAACAAATCTAAATCTAGGGCATAAGGGTAGTCTGTGCCCCGAGTTTCACATCTCTACCATAAGCGGTTTCGGAGAAGAAGATTTTTTTAAATTGTCCAAAATTCTTGAAAAATCCAATATGGCTGCCAAACCATGTGACCTATGACCTTCGTTTTTGCTCTGACACAACTTTCCATATACCTCTACCACCCTATCAAGTTTGAGAATTTTCGTGCAACGCTTTTGATTTTACGGACATACGTACATTTGGCGAAAAAAATCCAATATGGCTGCCAAACCATGTGACCAATCAACTTAATTCTTTCGTTGACATTACTTTCCCATAGGCCTTCACTCAGTTTATAACAGTAGGTGCACGTATACACTACAAATACAAGGCACATGTGCATACAACCTACAGAAACAAACACACTGTGCACAATAATTGCAAAAACCGTTTCATTTGACAAATAAAATTGCAAACAAAAACTAAAACAATCCCCAAAGCTGTGTATTACTTTTTTTTCTTAGCTATATTGTAATCTCTTAGCTATACTGTAATAACTTGTTACCTCTATGTCGCCCTGCATAAGGGCATCTGTCAAGCAAAAATTTAAAATCAGGCTAAACTCCTGCTGCCTTCAAACCAAATCTAAAATCTAAGCTGTGCTGAGAATACCTTGTTTCCAGCTAAATATGTCTGCTTTTGTTTTCACTGCATTTTCTCAGGTACAGCTAAACATTGCGATGGCTGCAAAAGTGTAACAAGCAGAGAAAAATAGATTTTTTAAAACAACCTTGAGTGACGCATGGAGCAACATGATCAAGTTAAATCTTTTAAAATTATGTTGCCATGCTAATGAAAAAGAGCGTGCAATTTCCATGTTTTGCTACCTTTAAAATAAATCTTATACACGGTTGAAAAGTTAACAGCAAACCTTAAATGACAAAACCCAATTTGTTGTATTTCTTTACACTTCTAATACTAATAGTTTTAAAATCACAGATCCTTCAAATTATTAATAAATGTTGTTTTTTTTTTAATTACAGGCAGATAGAGACAAAGTTACAAGCTAAATTATAACAAAATTATATATATATATATATATATATATATATATATATATATATATATATATATATATATATATATATATATATAAAAGAAACAGTAATACTACAAAAGAAGAAAAAAGAAATCAATAAAAAAAACCTAGGGGTCTAAATTAAAAATCATTTTATAATATTTTATTGTAATCAGACTTTTACAGTTTTTTTGTTTGTTTTAAAGAATCTAAATAATATTTAAATTCTTCTAAGAAAACTCTGCATTTGGGAATATATTTTGAAAACTTAGATCTGTGTATATGAAACTTGGCAAGCATTAAAAGGAGATTTACAATGAATTCAAGACCCTTGTTAGAATTATTTTCATAAAAGCAAATTATCTCTTTAGCTGTTAAGGTAATGTGAAGACCTGTTCCATCATAGATACAGTGGTTCTCAAAAGTATTCACCCCCCTTGGACTTTTCCACATTTTATTGTGTTGCAACATGGAATCAAAATGGATTTAATTAGGAGTTTTTGCCACTGATCAACACAAAAAAAGTCCATAATGTCAAAGTGAAAAATAAAATCTAGAAATTGTTCTAAATTAATTACAAATATAAAGCAGAAAATAATTGATTGCATAAGTATTCACCCCCTTTGCTATGACACACCTAAATAAGCTCTGGTGCAACCAATTGTCTTTAGAAGTCACATAATTAGTTGAATGGAGTCCACCTGTGTGCAATTAAGGTGTTTCCCATGATTTCAGGTTAAATACACCTGTCTCTGGGAAGTCCCACAGTTGGTTAGTACATTTCCTAACAAAAACTATATCATGAAGACGAAGGAACATTCAAAGCAAATCCGGAATAAGGTTCTTCAAAAGCACCAATCAGGGGTAGGATATAAGAACATTTCCAAGGCATTGAATATCCCCCGGAGCACAGTAAAGTCCATTATTAAGAAATGGAGAGAATATGGCACAACTGTGAATCTGTCTAGAACAGGCCGTCCTCAAAAACTGAGTATCCGGGTGAGAAGGGTACTAGTCAGGGAGGCCACCAAGAGGCCTATCGCAACTCTAAAGGAGTTACAGTCTTCCACGGCTGAGCTGGGAGACACTGTGCATACGGCAACAATAGCCCGGGTGCTTCACAAAACTGGCCTTTATGGCAAAAGTGTGGCAAAAAGAAAGCCATTGTTGAAAAAAACTCACATCAAATCTCGGCTAGAGTTTGCCAGAAGGCATGTGGGAGACTCTGAGCCCAAGTGGAAGAAGATTCTATGGTCTGATGAGACCAAATTAGAGCTTTTTGGCCTCAACGCTAAGCGCTATGTTTGGCGCAAGCCTAACACCGCACATCATCCTGAGAACACCATCCCTACCATGAAGCATGGTGGTGGCAGCATCATGCTATGGGAATGCTTCTCTGTGTCAGGGCCTGGAAAGCTCATGAAGATAGAGGGCAAAATGGATGCAGCAAAGTACAGAGAAATCCTGGAGGAAAACCTGCTGAAGTCTGCAAGAGACCTGGGACTTGGGAGAAGATTCATCTTCCAGCAGGACAATGACCCCAAACATACAGCCAAAGCCACACTGGAGTGGCTTAAAAACAAAAAGGTCAATGTCCTGGAGTGGCCCAGTCAAAGCCCGGATCTCAATCCAATTGAGAATATGTGGAAAGAGTTGAAAATTGCTGTTCACCAAAGGTCCCCATCCAACTTGACGGAGCTTGAGCAATTTTGAAAAGAAGAATGGGCAAAAATTGCAGTGTCCAGATGTACAAAGCTGGTAATTGCTGCCAAACGTGCCTCTACCAAATATTGACTCAAGATCAATTATTTTCTGTTTTGTATTTGTAATTAATTTAGAACAATTTGTAGATTTTATTTTTCACTTTGACATTATGGACTTTTTTGTGTTGATCAGTGGCAAAAACTCCTAATTAAATCCATTTTGATTCCATGTTGTAACACAATAAAATGTGGAAAAGTCCAAGGGGGTGAATACTTTTGAGAGCCACTGTATGCATAAATTGTAACATCATACATGCCACTGACTCGCTAGGTCATTGTAGTATGACTCAAACACTAAGTTGGTATTTGTTTGACCACGTTGCCATAGTAACCAAATGCACGGCGCTGATAAAAGCATGAATTGACAGTGTGAAATTGCAAGAAGTTGAAAGCAACTTTTCTTTTTGCTTACCATACCAATGCCCGCCATTGCTACAGTACCCATTCCAAACACACACTCATTTTTCGCACATATCTCTTCAAAGGGCAGCAATTTTAAGCTATTTGTCAGCATTCGGCCAGCTGTCTTAATCCTGTTCGCTCGAGCCCTTCTACTAAACTAAACTCTTAAAAGTGTGTGCGTCTGTGTTTTGCGATGTTGACCGGCACATTACTGCTAACTTATTTTAAAAATGCACATTAAAGTCTGGGAATTTTCAACAGACTTTCAACAGATCCACGCAAATTGCCTTGCAAGCTGTAAATCAAACATGGCTTGCACATGATTCGTTGTGTGAGAGGAAGATCCAACCCAAATATTGCATCACAATTACTACTTTGATTTGATTGGCTAAAGCCTGCGGTATTAAAAAAAAAAATAGCCTACTTGATCTAAACTTAAACACCCGCCTTCAGTGCGCACTTGGCATTCACATAGGTGCAGATTTGGGTGGGCCTGTGGCTACGCCACTGATTCACCACCAGCTCTGGAGCACCGCGAGAAAGGACGCGGAGCCATGCTTGTATTATTGTATTATTTCGGGACTGAAACCCTGTTTTGCTTAGCTGTGTAATTACACATTGCTGTGTAGTTGCCAGCATTATTATTTGATGGTGCCAAACCGTGACAACAATTAAAAGAACTGTTTGGACCGTGAACACTGTCTTATTGTCATTGTTTGAGCACTGCATCACCTCTACACCTGCACACTACTAACCTCTTTGCCACAGGAGGTTATTGCAGTTATACAATAATGTTGGGATTCTTGTCAGGCCGGTAGAAAAGCCGTGCTGCAGACCATCGATGAACAGCTGATCGGGGTGATGTTGGAGGGCTTCAATCAGGGCTGAGATGTTTACTGGGGTAGAAACTGTAAGTAGGTTAGAGCTTCACTTCTTAGGAGCAGCTGGGCAGAGGGATTGAGAGTGGGCGTCACCGCAGTGACTGCATACATGTAGATTCCTGCAGTATTTAGAAGAGCAGACAGATGCATTAAAGTTACTGCATATTTGCTTGGATCCTGCAAACGTGAGGTTGCGGCCATATTTATCCGTATTCCTAGAAGACGAAGGTGGAGCTGATGCATGGGATGTATGAGAAGCCAAAAATGTCCCTGAAACATGGTGGAGTGGAAGGAGGCGTTCTGTGAGAGATGGATGCTATAGCAGTTTTTGGACACAAGGAAGTAGAGTGTGCTGTAGAAGCACAGACTGCAAGCGTTTGCTCTTAGCCCTCTTGTGATAGAGAGAGAAAGGATCGATGCTGTAAATCTCCCTCCCGATTAGAAAGGGCGCTGTGTAAGGGGGAAGGTACGCTGCCTCCTAGATCTACCACCTCGGTGGTAGGTGGAAACCGGAAGGTGACCATATTAGGAGGGGCGCGTAGCTGCAAGTACTCCGGACGATTCCAGTGCAGTCAGCTGCGGGGCAGCCCTCTATTGGAGAAACCAGGCGACGCTTTGACTGCAGGGAGGAGTTTGCTGGGTACAAAGGGGAAGCAGCTACGTCAAAACCTCCCCTTGCGCTGAGTTAAAGAGCGATCGGCCGGAGCCGGTGTTTGTTTTTTGTGATTACGTGTTTTGTGTTTGTGTGTCAACAGAGGAGCAGGAGGACGGGAGGCTGTAGCCAGCGAGCCAGCACTTACCCCAGAGCACGCCCCTCATCGCACAGCACTTCACAGCACTTCACAGCACAGCGTACGCACCACAAACCCTGGAAAAGAAGAGCACATTTTCGTGCACGGAGGACTGTGGTTATTGGAGTGTGTTTTTGTTGCTTTTGTTTTGGCTGGATGTTGCTGAGTTTTGCCCCATTACCATCGCTGGTACTGGGGCTTATTATTTATTATTATTATTATTATTATTATTACTTATTTTTCCAAGTGGATTTATTTTATGATCTTTTTGTTTGTTAATTATTAAAACCTTTTTGTTTTTGGGAGAATTCAGTCTGGACATTCACTTTCTACAGCACCACACCATTCACCGTGTCACACCTCTGTAACAGGGCAAGAAGCTCTGTACATGGATTTTATTTATTTTTAGAACGGGGTCTCCCCCTCCGCCCCTGTATTACTTTGTATTTGTTTTGTGATTTATGTATTTATTATATAGGACGAGCGAGGTGTCGTCCTTCAGGGTTTTGTAGTATTATTTTTGTTGTAGTATTATTATAGTTATGATTGATTTATTATGTATTTGTGACAGCGAAGCGCCACGGGGTTTGTTTATTGTTTTATTTAAAGTGTGTTCTGGTGAGAGTGGGTACTTGTTCTCTGCCAGGAATAATTAAAAACCTCGTGCAGAAGGTGACCATCTCCCTAATTAATTCAGTGATTAATTTGTTGCTAATTGGGAGATGGTCACCTGCATAAAAGCCTACAGCGCTCTCAGTTCGGGTGGGTGTATGAGAGGAGCGGAGAGAGAGCGAGGAGGGAGAGAAAACGAAACTAAATAATAATACAAGAACAGTGAAGGCTACTGCCCAGCCTGACCTGTGTTGTTTTGTGTTTGTGATTATTTTTGTTTAACCTTTTTATTTTCGCTCTGTAAGTAAGTCTTTTCTGTTTAAATATTGATTTTATTTTTGTATTATTTAAATAAAACGACATCTGTGGGGAGTGGGGGCATTTCCCAGTTAACTGCCCCCTCCCTGAAGAGTGGGATTACAGCTGCAGGAGAGGACACAAGTGGGAGGAGCCCGAACGTCCTGCGCCTGAGAGGGAGGAGCCCGAATGTCCTGCGCCTGAGTGGGAGGAGCCCGAACGTCCTGCGCCTGAGTGGGAGGAGCCCAAACGTCCAGCGCCTGAGTGGAAGGAGTCCGAACGTCCTGCACCTGAGTGGGAGGAGCCCGAATGTCGGTGTGTCCACAGCCCAAGAGGGGGGAGTCGGTTTGTCCACAGCCCAGAAGGGGGGAGTCGGTGTGTCCACAGCCCAGGAGGGGGGAGTCGATGTTTCCGCAGCCCAAGAGGGGGAAGGCCGAATGTCTGCAGCCCACGTCTCCACCAGCAGAGGGAGAGTACCTACTAGTTCCACCTCCACCGCCGTGGGAGGACTGGGTGTCGCTCCCACCTCCACCAGCAGAGGGAGAGTACCTGCTGGTCCCACCAACACCTGAAGGGGAGGAGCCCCTGCCGCCTTCGTAGCCAGGGGAGGAGCCCCTGCCGCCTTCGCAGCCAGAAGGGGAGGAGCCCCTGCCGCCTTCGCACCCAGAAGGGGAGGATCCCCTGCCGCCTTCGCTAGGAGCAGAGCAGCAGGAGCTGAGGTCTCCACAGTCTACTGTTCTGTGATCAAGACATTCAAAGTTGGCAATTCAAATTGCAATGAGATTTATATCTTGTAGGAACAATTCAGTAATTGATAATTTAATATTTATCTGGGTTGATTAGTTCTCATTAATAATATTTAATAGACGTGTTATAAATATTGAGGATTTACTATGAACACACATACATGTGCAGGAATGTTTAATCAATAGTAGCATTTTATTAAGTATAGAAATAATAAACAGAAAAGTCAAAAAGTAAATCTCTGAGTCACTAAGCACAAAACACAATTCAAAACTCTCACTGCACTCATGCTGGCTAGATGGCAATTGAAATATGACACCGCCTGTCTCCTCACACACCTCACAGCAGCTCAAGCAAGCTGTGACGTAGCTAGTAGCTTGCTCACATACACACGCCACATACGAGCACAGCCTCAACTGAGATGATGCAGACAATCTTAGACTATATCACATTAAGCTTATTAATGGTATATAGATTAAGGATACGACAAGTTTACTTTTAAAGAAATTCATAATACAACAATATGAGGTAGATTACTTATAGCTACTTCATCAAGTTTCACTAAAAGTTAATTCACACGCAAAGTGTGCAAATTAAATAATTAACAGTACAATTCTATGTGAATGTGTTACAATTAATTAATTTAGTTCCATGAAAGGAATGCAACTGGAATTATACTCAACAGTTTTGAAGCTTAGACTTTTGGCCTGCTGTTTTAGAAACTCAATCTGTTGAAGTGTCCAGTACAAAAAGCTCTCCTCTCAGCAACTAAGTCTTCAATCCCACGTTGGTTCAAACTCAGCAAAATGTTTAGTTTTGCTTGGATATTTATAGTCTGTTTCACTCTGCTAAATAGCCACTTTCATGAGATCATTTGTGTATCTTGCCTTTTTTTAAACTCACAGTCCTTTGATGTTTTAATGTCCTTTTCCACGGGACATCACTAGTTTATGACTTCCTTGCGTCAAAACGATTGTTGTTGCACGTGTGAATTATCTGTACATAATTCAACTGTCCGTTCAGCCTAATCCAGTTCAGGCACCTTATCAGTAGGTCACATAGTTCAAGCAGGCCCCCTTCTCAAGACACAGCAGTTTGCTCTGTTTCTCAAGACACACAGTTTCATTAATGAATCCAGTTACATTCCTAATACACGTTCATGTATTATTATCATATTCAGGGAATATGTCCCACATCATCCCCCTTTCATTTGGGAACTAATTTCTGAAGTTCGGGAACGATAACATAAACCCCACATGGACTCATATTATAACGCATTCAAAATCACATTAACCCTTTTTAATTAAACGATGAATTTCTTAGCATTTGCTGCATAGATATATGTATACATCTCTTAACATCCTAACAGTATGTGTAATCACACTAAGGTTATATATATATATCCTAAAAGGATAGAAATAGAAGAAAATAGAAAGATAGCACACACTGGGTTTATATCTGCTTTCATGTTTGTTACTGTGACCTCAGCATTTTCACTCTGACCTGCTGCAATTGCAGGACAACTATTCCCTTCCTATTCATTACTCTCAAACTTTTCCTTTTTAATTAACACTAGAACTGCCGAGATTTCCAACTACATACAACCGCCGCACCCGCAAAATGTGCGGCTCCATTTTAAAACGGCTTCGATATGAAAATGAAAAACAAACAATCGGATACGACTTAATATTTTTATTTATGAACATCATACATAACATTTTCAGAGCAGAAACACCGTATTCACATTGAAAATTAAACTTTTTTCTTATTTCTTTAAAAAAGAGCACATATACATTGTAGAATACTTTAATAACGCGTGTCCTACTTAGTTTGTAATGTATAGGACACCGTACTTTATACTGGATACATACGGGTACTGAGCGACTCATTGGTTGTTATGCTTTAGACGAGTAACGTTCATGTTAATAAAATATAAACTTGTCTAACTAAACTAAACTGCCTTGACACACATCATTCAACATGGTGTCAGAAGCGGAGCTTCATTCAAAGGAATAAGCAGAAACCGAAGGTAAAAGAAACAAATAAATAAATAAATAAATAAATACCGCGAATGACTGCATACATTATAATTGAAACCTGCTATAGAGAACGAAAATAAATCAGAAACAAACAATGGCAGACAGATTTCGCAGACCAGATGCTCTTGTTTTAGATGGTAAAATTGCTGAAAATTGGCGAGTTTTTGAACAGGAATATGACATTTTCATAGCGGCGGCACACAGTGACAAACCCGCCAGAACGCAAGCGTACATACTTCTCAACCTTGCGGGGCCTGAGGCTATTGAACGAGAACCTTCATTTGCTTATGCTCCAGCCGTACTAGCTGAAAATGGCACAGACATTATCACACCTGCTGAATCCAGGGAAGATCCGATATGTCTCAAAAACAAGTTTCGTGAGCTCTGCAATCCACAAACAAACATAACAATGGAGAGACATAAATTCAACACACGCAGTCAAAAACAAGGAGAAACAATTGAAGCATATGTGAGTGACCTGCGAAATAAAGCAAAAAGCTGCAATTTCAGCCATCTCCAAGAGGAATTAATCAGAGATAGACTTGTTTGTGGTATCATCAGTGATAGTGTCATAAAAATACTGCTACGTGAAAACGACCTCACTTTAGCAAAGGCAATAAGAGTATGTCAAGTAAATGAGCTTACTGAATAGCACCCCGAAACACTGGCAACTCCACTGGCAAATAAACAAATAATAATAACTCCAAAGCACACCTCAACCAATGGTGATAGTGTACGGCACAAAGATACAAGATATAAACGAAATGAAACAAGGCCAAAGCCAGAGCAAGAGCGGTATACACCAAAATCCATTGCAAAAACGAGACAAATGCCTAGCATACGGACAGCAGTGCCACAAATGAGAGAAATGGAATCATTTCAAAAAATGCTGCAGATCTTCGCAGTATACACAGAAACACACAAAAGGCCAAAGATCTGTCAACCAGCTGGAACCAGTGTATAACTCAAGTGACAGTGAGGGGTCATTTTATGTTGATGGACTGGAATCAAATAATAACAAAGATAAAAATGAAATCTACTGCACAATTAAAATTAATGGCAATCCTATCGAACTGAAAGTGGACACAGGTGCAAAATGCAATGTGATGTCAATAGACACATACCAACGTGTAAAAAGCACAGAAAATCTGAACACAGCGAAGATCACAAAACTCATTGCATACGGAGGCAATGTGATCCACACTGCAGGCACAGCTTTCCTTGAGTGCCACACCGCAGAACGATCGTACACATTGCTGTTTCATGTAGTTAAGAGAAATGTGCAGCCACTGCTTGGCCTACCAGATTGTCTTCGCATGGACTTGATAACTCTAAACAAAGAAACCCACCAGATAGATTTTAACCAAGATTCCAGTCTGTCTCAGATCATTTTTTCAGATTACGCTGATCTCTTTGATGACAAACTAGGCAAACCTCCAGTCACATACTCAATGAAGGTAGATTCAAATGAAATGCCTGTCGTGAGACCACCACGCAGAATCCCGGTGTCAATGCAGAACAAAGTAAAAGCTGAACTGGACAGAATGACACTTTTAGGCATGATCACTCCCATCTCCGAGCCTACAGAATGGGTCTCATCAATGGTGGCAACACACAAGAAAAGCTCCACAGGACCTCAACAAAGCACTAAAAAGTCCACACCACCTCATGCGTACTGTTGAGGAAGTTGCAGCACAAATGCCAAATGCAACAGTTTTCTCTGTACTGGACGCAAAGAGCTCTTTCTGGCAAATAACTCTGGACTATGCGTCTTCATTGCGCACAACATTTAACACTCCTTTTGGGAGGTACAGATTCCTCAGAATGCCTTTTGGAATCATTTCTGCATCTGAAGTATTTCAACATGCCATGGAACAGATTTTTGCAGGATATCCATGTGCAATCATTGTTGATGACATCATTGTTGGAGGAAATGGTGTCAAAGAACACGATGACAATTTAAAGAAAATACTAGACTGCACGCAAAGTCAATCTAAAACTCAACCCTCTTAAGTGCAAGTTCAGACTGAAACAAGTTGGCTACGTTGGGCATCTGTTTACAGACGAGGGTCTGAAGCCAGACCCAGCAAAGATCAAAGCAATCAACGAGATGCCTGCTCCAGAAAACTCTACAGCTCTCCAACGCTTTCTGGGAATGACAAACTACCTAGGAAAATTTATTCCAAATTTCAGCAACATTTCAGCTCCATTACGTCAGCTAACACATGGAGACGCAGTATGGTGCTGGTTGAGGCAACACCAAGAAGCTTTTGACTCACTGAAAGCAAGTATAACCAGCCCACCAGTTCTCAAGTACTATAATGTTAAAAAACCTGTTACTTTAACTTGCGATTCATCACAGTATGGTCTTGGTGCAGCATGCCTTCAGGAAGGTAAACCAATTGCCTACGCCTCCCGCACACTCACACACTCACACTTTATGCTCAGATCGAAAAGGAACGTCTAGCAGTTGTCTTTGCCTGTTTCAAGTTCTATGACTACATCTATGGAAAACCAGTGACCATTGAAACCGACCATCAACCACTGGTTACAATCAAGAACAAACCACTTCACACTGCACCAGCACGTCTGCAGCGCATGATGCTCAAACTGCAGAAATTCAATATAAATCTAATCTACAAGAAAAGAAAAGAACTATACCTTGCTGATACACTGTCGCGTGCTCCAAGAAAAAGTACTTCAAAGCACAATGATGAGCAAGACGAATTTGAAGTCATGACAGTTGCACACATCTCGTCTACTAGATCATGCATGGATGGCCCAGCCGTGAACAAAGCGCGGTCCCTCAAATACGCACATACTTTCCATACAGAGAAGAGCTCACAGTTGACAACGGAATTGTCATGTAAGGTCTCAGAACAATCAAACCTAAATCACTGCAAACAGAATACATCTCAATACTACACAGAGGACATCCCGGTGGGGGCTCCCGAGTGGCGCATCCAGTAAAGGCGCTCTGCGCAGGATGTGCCCTATAGCCTGGAGATCGCAGGTTCGAATCCAGGCTATGTCACAGCTGACCGTGACCGGGAGTTCCTAGGGGGCGGCGCACAATTGGCTGAGCGCTGCCCGGGTAGGGAGGGCTTAGGTCGGCAGGGGAATCCACGGCTCACCGCGCATCAGCAACCCCTGTGGCCGATAGGGCGCCTGTGGCTCTGCAGCGGAGCCGCCAGATCTGTGTTGCCCTCCGGCACTATAGGTCTGGTGGCATTGCTGTGGATCTGCAGTGCGAAAAATGACGGCTTGGCAGGAGCACGTTTCGGAGGACGCATGTTCCAGCCTCCGTTTCCCGAGTCGGCGCGGGGGTTGTGAGCGGTGAGCCGGGGATACAGATAATAATTGGGCATGCTAAATTGGGGTGAAAATCGGGGTAAAATAATTGGCGACGACTAAATTTTAAAAAAAAAAAACAGAGGACATCCCGGTACAGAAGCAACGAAACGCAGAGCTCGAGATATTGTCTTCTGGCCATCAATGGGTAAGGACATTGATAGAATAACATCAACTTGCAGTGTGTGCAACAACTCAAAACCACACCAACAGAAAGAGCCATTGAAATTATACCCTGTGCCAGATCTGCCTTGGTCCACAGTGGCAACAGACATTTTCGAATGGAACAGTCATCACTACCTTGTACTAGTCGACTCGTACTCGGGATGGTTCGAGATAGTATATATTGAACATTATTATTAATATTTATTTATTAGCAGACTCCCTTATCCAGTATAAATCACATTATTTTTACATACAATTACATTGTTTTTTACACATTATTTTTACATACAATTACCCATTTATACAGTTGGGTTTTTACCGGAGCTATCAAGATAAAGTACCTTGCTCAAGGGTACAGCTGCAGTGTCCTCCACCTGGGATTGAACCCACAACCCTCCGGTCAAGAGTCCAGAGCCCCTAACCACTACTCCACACTGCTGCATAGATGATAGAGATAGATACACTCTGTGATCTTACATCTCACACAACAATCAAGAAATTGAAGCGACACTTTTCAGTACATGGCACACCTCACAAAGTAACCTCTAATAATGGAACTCAATTCACAAGCCAGCGCTTCAAAGAGTTTGCTGAAACTTGGGACTTTGAACATACCACCAGCAGCCCTGAATACCCACAAGCGAATGGTCTGGCAGAGCGAGCTGTTCGCAGTGCAAAACAACTCTTGGAAAAGTCTAAAAGAGATGGAAGCGACCTGTTTCTCAGCCTTCTCAATCTTCGCAATGTGCCTCGTGATTTAACTTTAGGTTCACCAGCACAACGTTTAATGTCAAGAAGAACACGTACAGCTTTACCCATTAACAATAGTCTTCTCAAAAACTCATCTAAGAATACCTCCACAGTGAAAGCGCAACTGACCAAGAAACGTCAGAGACAAAAGCTGCACTACGACAAATCAAGTAAGCCTCTGAAAACACTGAAAGACAGACAAGTAGTCAGACTACAAACTCCACAGGGATACAACCGATTAGGAATCGTAAAGACAACATGCAAGGAGCCCAGGTCATACATAATTGAAACCGAAGGAAAGGAATACAGGAGAAATCGAAGACACATCATACCTGTAGACGAACCATCTCCAGACACTCCAGAGCAAGAAGACACTTCACAGCAAAACCACAGCATGCCTGAACAAGAGGAAGCACAATCTACAACTAAAGTACAAACTGCAATCATTGCACAAAGTCCAACTGAGCCAGTCTACAGACTGTCTCAGTCTCCATACAAAACACGATCAGGCAGAATCTCCAAGCCAAACCCAAAATATATGGACTAATAAAGCTATGTAGCTGTACATACAGTTACCTGGAACTATTTCTATATCTGAGTTACATGATTTCTGTAAATACTGGCATGATCAAAATCATCAAGATCAGGTGTATTATTATGCCAATATGATCTGTTTGTTGTTCAGGTATGATCACTATTGGTATTGATACATTGTGCTCAAGAGAGCACTAACGTAGAATACTTTAATAATGCGTGTCCTACTTAGTTTGTAATGTATAGGACAGACTTTATACTGGATACATACGGGTACGAAGCGACTCATTGGTTGTTATGCTTTAGACTGGAGTAATGACGTTCATGTTAATAAAATATAAACTTGTCTAACTAAACTAAACTGCCTTGCCACACATCATTCAACATACATAAACATGAAAAACTGTATAAAATAAACTTTACACAATATATTTCTGTGTAAATAGGCGTAGAAAGCTGTATGTGTCACAAGGGGTGACAAATGGGGCTGCAGCAATTATTATTTAGTAGTCTGATTTTATGTATTCACGCCTGCACTTAAATATGTGTTGTGTTTCTTTTTTTATGTTTTCATGCACGTTTGTTCTGTTGTGTGCTGCAGCTTTAGATTCATTTAAAACCCTGAATTGATATAATTAACATCGAATTGTGGAACCTGTGAGCTGGCTATCAGCGTATTTTACTTAATTAGTGGCATTACGTGCACCTGGTACTGTTTTAGATTTCTTCCAATTTAAGAGGTAGGAACCTGAAAAGAAAAAAATGGGCAACAGGAAGGACAGAGCAGAGATGAAACACGATCCAACAGAACAGCTGGAGAGCGAAGAGACTGGAATGCGGAGCTGAGTAGAGAGAAGAAACGGGTAAAGGAAGAAATCTGAAATAGCGAGGCAAGGCGAAGAGGAGTTTGAGCCGGGACCAGCCAAGGAAGGAGGGATGACAATCTAGACTGAGTTCTGAACTATATCACTTGTAGCTGCTGCTAAATACCTGAGATAAGTGCTACTTTAATCTAGCTTCGTTGGGTTTTTTAACGAGGAAGAAGGATACTGTATTTTTACCTTTGTCGTCTTTGTTGTTGTATGTGTATTTTACTGCTTTCGGCATTGTATCTGACTATAGTTAGATTCTGTTCTTAGTTTGCTTATGTGAATTAAAGATAGCTATTGTACTGTTTTTATAGAAAGCTCACAAACGATTGAGGGAGGGGGAGTTGGAGTATAGGGTGGGAGCGACTGTAGCGAGAATTATATGTGTGTGTGTTCGATTTGGATTTGTGTTTGATTATTGTGTGTTTATTTCTTTTAGTTGCGATTCCAATCGGGGAGACGTTTGGTTATCCAGTGCCTGGCTGTCTGCTACAGGAGGACGCTGGATATACATTTGCACATGAATTGCACTTTACCCCCGTGTTTGTGCCTAAATATTTGATTTTCTTTGTGTTGGACACTTCTGTTTTTTATGGTGTATTTTTGTTTATTTGTTACTTTGCCTCTCAGCTAACAGAGGGAGCCTCTTTCTCATTTCTTTTGTTACTTTGGCTTCTAGCCAAGTTGTGGAGTCTTTTTATCTTGTATGTTTTACTGTTTTGTGCAATAAACCCATTGTTGTAATAACTTTTAAAAGCTGTCTCTTGCGCTCTTGCTTGGTTTGGCAGCTGCTCTAAGTTAGTCAGAATTTGAACCTGTGGTCGGAAGGGGATATAGCTTTAATATTTTTATTTAATTTGATCTAGGGTCCTAGTGCCCTGTAAACCACTGGGTGGTGTAGATCGGCAGACTACATTAGTTACAGTGAGCGACATTAGCCATTTTTGTTAGGTTGGGGCTGGTGAGGCATCTCTCTCCCTCCCTTGTCTCGCATATGCACATATAAAATTATGAAACATAAATAACTAGTTATAAATAGCATAAAACAAAAATATAACAGAGTTCAAAGGCTCTGTCTGTGCAGCGTTCTAATACAGCTTTCTAAGTACAATCTACGTAGAAAACATGCTTTTCAACTGTACCAGTGCATTTGCCACAGACTGCCTTTTCACAACGGGTGCAGACATCAAAAGTTCTGTTTTTATTGCACTTAGCAACCTGGCATTGTATTTTATTCCATGTGCCAGTGGGCGCAGTGCTGGCTGAAGGTTGAGGGGCATTTGTCAGCTGGCTTTCGTGTCTCATCAAAATGTTTCTGCCGTAGCTCCAGGGCCAGCTGCAAAATGATGTCCCTCTGAGTGACTATGTTGTTGATGCACTCCTTGTACAAAACCAAAGCGTTGATGGCTGGCAGGTCCAAAACATTATAAGAAAAGAGAAAGGCCACCTGCAAGTACCACCTTTGACAGAATACAGCAGTGCCATTTGATCCAGTATATCCTCACCCTACTTCGTTGCATTGTAAAATTCAACAGCCTCTGGCTTTCGTTTAGCATCAGTCCCGATGGTCACCGATCTGTGCAGAGAGCTTGCGCACATCTTTTTTATTTTTTTGCACCGTCACGCTCAGGGTGGCACAGTCGTTCTGCCTGAGAAATGTAGTGTAAATAATAATAATAATATATGATGTGTAGAATGACTTTCATCAGTGTTTCAAGCACTCAACAGGATTATAATATGTTATTTCACAATGACGTTGATTTTATTACAAAGCCCAGACTAAATTTTCGGCTATATTGTATTGATTTCAATATGCCGCATAAACTGCGGGTCTGGTGGTTGAAGAAGCAAGTGCTTATAACTTATTCATTTTTACGATTCTGCAGCTGAAACACCGCATGGGTATTAAATTCAAATATTTAGTAACAGTTAAGAACAGACATGCACGAGATATTCACATACGCAGAGATATTTAAATTTGAATTGCAAAGCCGTTCAAAAAAGCGGCTATGGCGGTGCAAGTGTTAAATGAATTGTCTTGGATCTCCAGTTAACATCCACTAGAGCCAAAACCAGAAATATCACATCCATGGCTCTCCTTACCACCATGTATTTTTGGACAATTAACCCCACTCCTATGACCAAGGCAGTCACTAACACAGACAATATGCTCAGAGTGAATATAACTCCAAACTCTGTCCTACGGATAACTAAGTTGTCTCTGAGTCCCATTCTCAACTCCGAGACTTGAAGGTCAGTTGGAATGACTGGTAATTTCCACTGTGTGGAGCTCCTTTTGATTCAGGAGCTGCTCTATAGCAGGATCCATTTGAAACTCGTGTCCTCTAAAGACATCTAATATTTCAACTTCTGCCCCGTGAAAATTAGTCTCCAAGTAATAAAGGGCTAAATCTCCAATGTGGGCAATCGTCCCCCTCAGAACCGTGAGTAACACAGGGTCTGCTGGTAGCTTAATAACCTTAACAGTATCATGCTGGTCATGTGACAGCGTAAACTCTTGTTGCGGGGTGCTCACAAGCCACTGAGCATTTGCTATTTTGGCTTGGGCTTTTGCCTGTCCCCCCGGCAAAGTCACAGTAACTTTGCATTTCTCAGCAGTAGCATCTTTCCTCAAACCACACAATATCGGAGCCGTATCCCTAATAAATGGTTTGCTAGGGCAGAGCCAATGAATGTCCCAAATAGTGCTGCACGTTTCTAAGTTAGGCACCAGATAGAGATTAGGACTGCTATCTTGATACGCCACCACGGGTAGTGTGACTAACTGCACATGCTTATCACTCTGCCAGAACCCAATGTTCAAGACAGCTTTCAATCAATTGACATTCACAGATTCCACCACCGGCAGATTAATCAAAAAGGCAACTTCTCTTGCCCTTGTATCCACATATATTGGGACAGCACTTCCTAAACTGTACGCTAAATGCACTTGCAAGGGCTGTACAATTTCTTGTGTTGCTTGCTGTACGGCTGTGAGAGTCATCATGGCATCCTGTTCTATGGGGGAGAGAACAGGACCTGGCTTTGACTCATTCTCACTAATATACTGTCCTTGAATCCAGTGATGGGGTTTAGTATAACTAACCTTTTCGTCCCCTCTTTCCAAGTATTCAGGACAAGGTCCCACCATGGGAAGGGTCAATTTAAAATCATAAAATGACTCACCCCCTACCAAGCCTACGTCCGTGTCATGTATGTCTCTAACCCTTGCATGCAGTATGCCTGGCCTAAAGTCAATCTGTGCCCCTATCCTTACGAGATAGTCAGCTCTGACCACATACACATAATGCATAAACATCCTATCTCCCATCCCAACACTAATAGCACTAATAGCTGTGCTGAGGACGGGGTGCTTACTGTAGGGGATGTCATTTGACATCTCTCTTTTGTTTACCTGTACCAACTGTGGGTTACTCTCCTCAATCTGATCAAACAGACACTCACTGACCAAAGTGTTCTCATACTGTGGAGTTACAGCAGCATCAGCCAATTCAGTGGTTTCTACTTTCACACAAGCACACAACCTGTCGGCTCTGAGGTCAAGAGGGACATGCATTTGCACCGAGCCTCCTTCGGCCCCACGACTGCCTTCAGTCCTGTCAGATACGGATACTGGAGACATTAATTGCCCCTGCGGGGTCTTAGTTTGTTTTGGTTTTGGGGGGTGGGGGTCTGCTTGAGCTGTTTTTCTATCAGGTCCACGGACTCCGCTCGTATTGAAAACGAGGGCTGTAGGGGACCATCATAAACTACATTCAACGCAAACCCTTCTCTTTTTATGTTCCATTTTTTTTAAAACTTCCTACTTTACTTTACACCGGCCCACAACACCTTCCCGCTGCAATCAATCAGGGGTCGCAGTCTCATCAATAGATCCGCCCCAATCAACATGTTTTCTGCAGCTGCGCTTATAATATATACAGGATGGGTAACTCCTTAGTGTAGCATCCGCACCTAAATCCAGTAACGTCGCGCAAGTTATAGCTCTCTGTATCATAACTGAAAAATATGGTCGATTACCTCTGATTATGATATCTCCCAACTTTATTCCCGGTATTGTAACACCACCCAGGTCTGACACAGTATGCATTTCCATGCTTCCCACCTTACTTTCTGTTTCAGTGGCTCCTCTCTCCCTGACTGTATTAATCTTGGGAAGCTGTATATGTTCCCCGTCAGTCACATGGAGGTGCTGTAGCCTGTGTGTTCTGTTTTTGGGTAGTGCTGACACCCGTGTCACTTGGGTGATGCTTAGTAGTCAGCTGCTTCAAAGTTTCATGTATCTGCTTAAGCGATTCCCTGAGTTCTTTAATCTCTGATTTAGCCTGAGGGTTCTCTTCCTGATACGAAGTGTTTTAAAACTTACCCCTGGTTATTTCTATTCTTACAGCATTCTTTGTTATTACCCCAGTGCTGGCTAGCTTGGTTCCCGCCGGATGAATTGTCACTGTAATTATTTTCGGACTGACTCCCTTCCCCGGTACTGTCGTTTATTTGTTTTAGCGGCTGGCAGTTCTGATCCCTCTGTCTGCAGAGACAGCTCCTCTCTTGCTACTGCATAAATCATATCTGCAGCTTCTGTGTCTTTCCTATGGAAACTCACTATTTTATGGGACCTGATTTCTCGTGCCTTATCCATTATCACATCCATTGGGGATGCAGATTTCACAACCAAACTCGCTAACTGTATGTAAGCTATTCAAATACAACTGTCTTCACTGTACCATTTTATCAGGATCCTCACCTGGACCACAAATTATTTGAAGAATGCAGTAACCTTTGTTTAAGAAAAAATGAAAAAATGACAATTCCACCAAATTTAATAAAACCTGTAGTTGTAGCGATGAAATCTTCTATCGAACTGTGGAACTTTTACAGTCATGCTTAACAGTTCGCTGAATGTCATTTTAGACCCTAACTGTGTTCTGTGTGTGTCTCTTGTGTCCGGAAAGCCAGGTGTATTCAGGTGCTGGTCTCGTGGAGACAGCACTGCAACTCAAGTTCCTCGGCGCGTGTATTGCAGGTCTCTCTGGGATATTTAAAAACCGGAGTGCTAGCCTGTGAGTTTCGGGGAGGCAGTGCTGCACACTCCACATCAGCCTTAGTTCTATCCCAAGTTACCATTGCTCTCATGTTCCAACTCTTCAATTCTACATTTTAATGCAGCGCTTTCACTGATCAAAACACAACTTACCTCATTATTCCTAAGCATTGGTTCGTTAAGCTCTGTGTTACGCAGTTGACACCTATCCAGGCTAATCCTCAGATCTTGAATTTCAGCTGCTGTTTCATCTCTAAGCTTAGCATGCTCTTGCCTCAAAACCTGATTTTCTTCAGTTACAGCCTGAAGCTCTCCAATCAAATCCTGATTTTTGCTCCTTAAAACCTGACATCCCTCCTGCACCACCTTATATTTGTCCTGTGCCAAGTCCAACCTTTTAGTTGATAGATACGCTATAGTAGCAATTGCACTTATAGGTCTCACAGCCTTAACTTGAAGTTGCTTAGACACATTTTCCTGAGCCTTCCCTGGATTTGGAACCCCCCCTCCCGTATCCTGTTTAATCACCTCTACCAAGTATTCATATAGCCCCTGCTGCTTACAATCTAGGCATCTCCACCATGGCATCAGTCTGAATCTGAAACTACAGACATGGCTATACTTTCTGATTTGGTTTTAAGTCAAAATTATACAGCCCGTGGTTATACACCGTTAAAACACACAAGAAACTAAACAACACTGCGGCAATCAATATTCGATAAATATTCAAATAAATATTTGAAGAGACTAAATCAAGGCATGCCTCCCCTCTAGTCGGTGCCTTGACAAATTGCGTTAGGAAGCAGTCATTTGTCATTTCCACCATTTCAATTTCGTCCATCGTGCTCCCCACAGGGTTTTCCCATTTTATATGGGGGAAGTTGACATATAGGAGGCTGTGTGGTCCAGTGGTTAAAGAAAAGGGCTTGTAATTAGGAGGTCCCCGGTTCAAATCCCACCTCAGCCACTGACTCATTGTGTGACCCTGAGCAAGTCACTTAACCTCCTTGTGCTCCGTCTTTCGGGTGAGACGTAGTTGTAAGTGACTCTGCAGCTGATGCATAGTTCACACACCAGGAAGGCGTCTGCTAAATAAACAAATAATAATAAAGTATGGCTTCTCCTTTGCTACACACATTTCTAATGTCATTGTATAACAGATTATTTTGCTCGGCGTCTGGCGGTCTATAGCATGCTCCTATTATTATGCCTGTGACAGGGTGCGTGTGTCATGTGTGTGGGTAACCACTGCTTCAGCAATACAGAGAGACATGGGAGGTGGGGTTGAAACGCCAGCATAGGGGTCATGTGACGTTACCAGCAATGGTAACACACAGAGGACACATACAGCAAGCTGTACAAAAGGCAAAATAAAACACAGTACAAAAACTACAAATAAAAGGTGCCACAGAGGGCGAGCGCTAGCCTTATAAAACGAGGCATCCCACTCTAGGAACCGGCTACACTACCCTCACTATACATTACTTGGAATCACTATCCCCTAAACTAACCTACTTATGAGCCGGTATTCATACAACGACTCCTGCTGCTTCATATGGCCTTGGCTGGGCATTGCCTTCACAAGCACCGCTTGCAGTTTCAGGGTTGCGTAGCTGTCGTTCCTGCAGAGCGGACTCTCTCCTGAGTCTACGCAGCTCCCCTCTGGCATGGCATTGCAGTCGCCCCGAGGGATCTCCATCGGATGTTTTTAACCTGAGGGACACTCGACCGAGACCCACCCACCTGCTGATTGAGGACCGGCACAGCCAATCATCTACTGCCCCTCCTCTCAACCAAACCCAGCAGGCAGCAAAGTCTCAAACGAGCTCCCATCTGTAAACAATAATTTAATCACACAAATCAACTCCAAAAAGACACACAATAAACCCATTTCCCCATATAAATTACACCAACACTAATTTCCACATGTGCAGGGCAATCGCCCTGCTACAGGGTCCAAGCAACGAAGTTGCTGGATCCTTATTGTTGTTGTTGGGATTATTAGGCTTCCAAGCCAGAATGGCTGGGAAGCCTATTGTTTCTGATAGGATTTTTATTATTATTTTTCTTACGCCATTTTTTCAAATGACTCTAAAATCAACACCGTTGGACGAAAATCCACGAAACGTGGTAGGGTGGTAGGCACCTAAGAGAAGTTGTGTTAGAGGAAAAACAAAGGTCATAGGTCATATGGTTTGGCAGCCTTATTGGAGTTTTCGATAATTTTTGTCAATTTTTAAAAATCTTTTTCTCCGAAACCGCTTATGGTAGAGATGTGAAACTTTGTGCAATAGACTACACTCGTGGTCTAGATTTACGGCTGTTCAAAAGAAGTCAATCGGTCACATGGTCACATATTCAATTTGTCAAAAATATTGAAACGTCTTTTTATCTGAAACCGTTATGCCGATTTAAGCGAAACTTTGCATACATAGCCTTGGCAAAGTTGTCTATCAAGTTTGTGCAAAGCAACTCGCTACATAAAAAACCATGGTCGCCGTGAGCCAATCAAATTTCAGCTATGGTGAAATTGCACATATTACCTTGCTAAAGCTCAAATGCAAAACTTGTTTAGAACTCCTTTGAGAGTTTAGACAGTGTCATAGTTTCCTAATTTTATATCTGCCGGCTCAATCCTATGATTAGAACCTAATGATCCTTGTGAACCCGGTCAGACAAACCAGCATAAGAGAGAAAAGAACCTCAACGGGCACAAGCTTGGAGTTAAATGGACAAGAGCTTGTGAGGAAACTGCATGGGACACAGTAAACACAGATCTCTGCTTTGCATTGGAAAGGTTAAGTGGAACAGTTGAAAAGAAGCTGGATAACTTTGGGGACATCATCTACGCATATGGAAGCGAGAGGTTTGGAGTTGAAAAAAGGAAGGAAAAAGTACAAACTATTCCTGGAAAGTCTAGACGGCAGCAGGAGATTGAACGCTTAGTTAGAGAAAGGAGACAGCTGAGGAACCAATGGAGAAGAGCAGAACAAAGTCAGAAGGAGGGACTCAATCTCTTACAAAGGGTCATAAAAGATAAGCTTGCAACATTGCGCAGAGCTGAGCGCCTACGGAAACGCTGCAAAAACTAACTTTTATAAAGACCCATTCAACTTTGTAAAGAAGTTATTCACCAGTGAGAAGAATGGCACGCTAAAAGCATCTGAAAGTTTGAGCTGGAGAGATATTTGGAGGAAACACATACAGATTCAAAAAGGCAGGAGCCTATGTCAATTCCTTCAGACATCCCACCTATCAATCCACCAGAATACCAAATGGAGGACTGTGCACCTAAGTGGAAAGAAGTAGAGCAAGCTGTGAAAAAAGCAAGGGCTTCATCATCTCCAGGGCCTAATGGAGTTCCGTACAGAGTGTACAAGAGTGCTTCAGGAGTTCTATGAATCCTGTGGAAATTGATGAAAGTGGCATGGGAATAACGGGTTGTACCAAGAGCATGGCGCCGATCAGGTGGAGTCTTTATTCCTAAAGAAAAAGATTCTACAAGCATCAGTCAGTTTCGCCCTATTTCCCTATTAAACGTAGAAGGCAAGATTTTCTTCAGCATTATTGCTCAGAGATTGTCAACTTACCTATTAAAGAACTGCTTCATTGACACTTCAATACAAAAAGCGGGCATTCCAGGTTTCCCAGGATGCATAGAACACATCAATGTGATCTGGCAACAAATTCAATCAGCTAAAAAGGAGAGGAAGGAGCTCCATGTGACATTCCTGGATTTAGCTAATGCATATGGTTCAGTGCCACATGAACTTCTTTGGGCAGCATTTGATTTTTTCAGTGTACCGATGACAATAACAAATTTAGTGAAAGCCTACTTTGGAGATTTGCAATTTAGTTTTTCAACTTCAGAATTCAGCACTACATGGCAATGCCTAGAAGTTGGAATAATGGCAGGATGCACCATTTCTCCACTGGCTTTTACCATGGTGTGAACAGGATGTGAGTGGTGTAAAATACAAGTGAAAGTCCAGACCAGAGTTCCTCCAAAAAGTCAGTGTTTATTTTAGAAAACAATAAACCACCCCTCTACCAGCGATGGTATCGGGGAGAACATGGCAGGTTTACAGTCCTGATAAACAAATAAAAATAACACTCTTGTGACCACAATCCTCCATGCACGAAACTGTGCTCTTTCTCCATGGTCGTGGTGAGTGCTGGTGCTGTGCTGTGTTGTGCTGTGAGGAACGTGCTCCGGGTCTAGTGCTGGCTCCGCGGCTGCAGCTCCCGACTCTCACTCCTTGTCTGTCAGAGACAAAACGAAACAATAACACACACACAGGCTCCGGCTGGCTACCGTCATCAGCGCAAGGGGGGCCGTACTAACGTAGCTGCTCCCCCTTTGTACCCAGAACCTCCTCCTTGCAAGCAACCCGTTGCCATGGTTTCTCCAATAGGGGCCCGCCCCGCAGCTGACCAATCTGGGAGGCATTAATCTGGAGGATGAACTCCTTACTGAAATCTGGTGAAATAAGTGCTGGGGCCTGGCATAGTCTCCTCTTAATTGTGTCAAAGGCCCCCTGACACTCCCTTGTCCACTTAACTATTTTTGGAGCCGTCTTTTTGGTGAGCTCTACCAAGGGGTTAACTATGGTGGCATACTCGGGGATAAAGCGGCGATAATAGCCTGCTAACCCCAATAGTGATCTCACCTGCGGTTTGGTTCTCGGGATCGCCATCTCCACTAGAGCCTGGACTTTACAAGCGATCGCCTTTACCCACCCATTACCCATAAGGAAGCCAAGATACTGGATTTCTTGTTTGCCCGAATGCACACTTGCCCAGATTAGCCGTCAGCCCCGCCTCCCTCAGAGAATGTAGGACGGCCGAAAGTCTAATAATATGCTCTCTCCAGGTAGAGCTGAAAATCACCACGTCATCAATGTATGCAGCGGCATACTGCTGATGGGGTGCTAGGACTTGGTCCATCAGTCTCTGAAAGGTGGCCGGGGCTCCATGCAACCCGAAGGGCATGGTCTGGAAATGGAACAAGCCATCTGGGGTAGAGAAAGCAGTTTTCTCTTGCGAACTCTGGGTCAGTGGAATTTGCCAGTATCCCTTCGTCAGATCCAAAGTCGAAATTAACCGCGCTCCTCCCAGTCGGTCGAGGAGCTCGTCTACCCGAGGCATGGGATATGCATCAAACTTGGAGATGGCATTAACCTTTCTGAAATCCACGCAGAACCGAGTGGAGCTGTCCTTCTTAGGCACCATCACTATCGCGCTGCTCCACTCGCTCCTGAAGGCTCATATGACTCCAAGCTCGAGCATATCCCCCACCTCCGGGCCGACGGCACCCCTGCGACTCTCCGGGATTCGAAACGGCCTCTCTCGGACCCTGACACCTGCTGGAGTAATAATAGCATGTTCAGTCATATTAGTTCTGCCAGGCAAGTCAGAAAAAACATCACCAAATTGTTTCACTAACCCATGGAGTTCACACTTCTGATCAAGAAGTAATTGTTCCCCCATCGGAATGTTAACTGTACCTGGTGCACTGACAGAGGACCAAAATCCTCTTCTATACTGTCATTGGCTATAAACAGAGCCTCCCTTTCATTGTAGGGTTTTAATAAATTAATATGATACATTTCTGTTTTGTTACGGCGATCGGGTTGTCTGATTTCATAGTTTACATTACCAATTGCCCGCATCACCTCATATGGTCTCTGCCACTTAGCATACAGTTTAGACTCCGAAGTGGGAAGTAGCAGCAGTACCTTATCTCCTGGCCGAAAAGTCAGAATCCGTGCTTGTTTATTGTACTGCTGCTCTTGCCAATGCTGAGCCTGTTTTAAGTTCTCGTGTGCCAGATGACCAACCAATTGCAGGAGATCTCTTAACATAATTAGATATTTCACTATGTTTTTAGCATCTTTATTTTGCTCTTCCAATCCTTCCTTTACAAGATCAAGGACACCTTGTGGTTGTCTCCCATACAGCAGCTCAAAGGGAGAAAACCCGGTCGAACTCTGAGGCACCTCTCTCACTGCAAACATCAGGTAGGGAAGGAGTTTAGCCCAATGTTTTTGCTCCTGGTTGACAAACCGCCTCAGCATCTGCTTCAATGTCTGATTAAAACGTTTCACCAAACCATCCGATTGCGGGTGATAAACAGAGGTCCGAATGGATCGAATTTGTAATAATTTATACAGTTCCTTTAAACACCGTGACATAAAATTAGTTCCGTGATCAGTCAGAATTTCTTTGGGGATCCCTGCTCTCACTATAATCTGCACTAACTCTTTTGCAATCGCCAATGCACTAGTGGACTTCAATGGTACTGCCTCTGGATATCTGGTCGCGTAGTCCACCACTACTAAAATATGCGTATGTCCACAGTCAGACTGGCTCAATGGGCCCACTATGTCCATTGCAATGCATTCAAAGGGGATATTGATCAGGGGCAGTGGAACCAATGGGGCCGGGCGAACCCGCCCCGGCGCTACCTGTTGGCACTCTCTACAGGTCGCCACATACCGCTTCACCTCACTGTACACTCCCGCCCAGTAAAATCGAGCCAATATTCGTTCCTGGGTCTTTTCGCTACCTAAGTGGCCCAAACAAGGGACATCATGAGCCAACCGCATGATCTCACATATCGAAAAGACTGAGGAACGAGTAACTGTGTTACAGTCTGCCCTGTGCACGGGGCTCGGGATACTCTATACAGCAAATGCCCAAGCACAATGTGGTGAGGGTATGTGAGCGGCCAATTGCCATCTACTTCCTTCCACTAGGGGTCTCAGTAACCTGGCCCGGTCGGTCACACTGGATCCCAATCCCCTTTCCCTGGCGTTTATCAGACGTGGAGGAGTCTCCCACCAAACCCCAACCTTGTTTCATTGATGCGCCCTCCCATTTTTCCACCCTTCTCTCTCATTTAGTTTTTTTTGGGCGGAACCGAGAGGGGAACAGATCAGCATGCAGCGGAAAAATATCCCCAATAGTTTCCCCTGCTGCTCCTATGGTCTTACCGGAGACTGGCTCTACCTTTTGGTTTATAATTATTTCCACCGCCACAATTACACGGCGGGTGTGACTACCAACTGTCACATCTAATTTAGTGAGGGGGTAGTCCTTGTTATCTCCATGGATACAGGAGATGACCACTAACCCACGTGACCACCAAGGTACCCCTTCTAAGAGAGTTTCCGAAATGAAGGTCTGCCCACACCCTGAGTCCACTAATGCGTGGGTGCTCACATTACCAACCCACACATCAACAATACAAGGTCCCTCCCAATCATTACCCCTGGACTTACCTGTCGCCGGTACCAAATAATGCGAAGCCGCACCACACTCCATTGCTGAGGGGCAATTCCGGGCAAGGTGGCCAACCCCATGGCACCGGTAACATTCCAGAGGGAAAGGCGCCCATGGAGCCTGATTGTCCCGCTGCCGACCTGACAGCTCCGGGTCTCAGTGCTGGCTCTGTGGCTGCAGCTCCTGACTCTCACTCCTCCTCTGTCAGAGACAAAACAAAACAATAACACACACACAGGCTCGGGCTGGCTACCTTCATCAGCGCAAGGGGGACCGTACTAACATAGCTGCTTCCCCTTTGTACCCAGAACCTCCTCCTTGCAAGCAACCCGTTGCCATGGTTTTTCCAATAGGGGCCTGCCCCGCAGCTGATTGCAATGGAATCCTTCCAGGTACATGCAACTACGCGCTCCCCCTAATATGGTCACCTTCCGGTTTCCGCCTACCGTCAAGACAGTCCATCTAGAAGGAAGCATATGATCAACCTTACCCAGCGCCTTTTTTGGTCGGGAGGGAGATTTACAGTTTGAATTCTTTCTCTCTCTGTCACACATGGCAATGGAAGTAATCATTAGGGCATCAAAATGGGTAGTGGGAGGAGAGCGCTTGGCTTCTGGAATGCGACTACCACCATTTCGAGCATACATGGATGACATGACAACCATGACTACAACAGTAGCCTGCACTAATCGGTTACTGGGCAAATTAACCAGTAACGTTGAATGGGCACGAATGCAATTCAAGTCCACTAAATCAAGGAGCATCTCTATAATTGAAGGTAAAGTAGTAGATAAAACGTTCTTCATTAATGGTGAGGCAATACCAACAGTGTCTGACAAGCCAGTGAAAAGTCTTGGGAGATGGTACGACGGGGATCTAAAGGACACAGTTCGTGTGGGAGAAGTTAGACAACAAGCAGTGGAAGGGTTGAAGAGCATAGACAGCAGCGCTTTACCAGGCAAACTAAAAATCTGGTGCTTTCAGTTTGGTCTACTGCCGAGGTTGCTGTGGCCACTGACTGTGTACGAGGTTTCTTTGACAACAGTAAGGGCAGCAGTTTAAGGGCAGCAGTGTGGAGTAGTGGTTAGGGCTCTGGACTCTTGACCAGAGGGTTGTGGGTTCAATCCCCAGTGGGGGACACTGCTGTTGTACCCTTGAGCAAGGTACTTTACCTAGATTGCTCCAGTAAAAACCCAATTGTATAAATGGGTAGTTGTATGTAAAGAAAAGTGAAATGTATAATGTATAATGTGATATCTTGTAACAATTGTAAGTCGCCCTGGATAAGGGCGTCTGCTAAGAAATAAATAATAAAAAAACAGTAGAGAAGCTGGAAGCTTTAATCAGTTCATATATCAGGAAATGGTTGGGAGTTCCACGCTGCCTCAGCAGAGTGGGACTTTATGGTAAAGGAATACTGCAGCTACCAGTCTCCGCTCTAACCAAGGAGTTTAAGTGCGCCAAGGTCAGACTGGAAATGACATTAGTAGAGTCACGCGACAAATGCGTAAGGGAGGCAGCCCCTGTGTTGAAAACTGGAAGAAAGTGGGCGGCAAAGAAAGCTGTGGAGGATACAAAGGCTGTCCTTCGAATTGGTGATATCATGGGGCAAGTTCAGCATGGAAGAGGGGGTCTTGGTCTGTTCAGCTCCTCCTACATGTCACAAGGCAGCCCCAGCTCAACGGATGAAGCTGGTTGTCAACGAGGTACAAAAGCAGGAGGAGAGGATGAGGTGTATAAAGGCCATTTCCCAGGCCAAGCAGGGAGAATGGATGAGATGGGAGAGTGTGGAACAACGCAAGATTGGCTGGCAAGACCTATGGTCAATGGAACAGAGCAGGATCAGTTTCCTCATCAGGTCAACATATGATGTTCTCCCATCACCACAGAACCTAAATCTCTGGGTAGGAGAGGATCCCTCATGTCCTTTGTGTTCATCACCTGCAACATTAAGGCACATTTTGACAGGATGTAAAGAGGCTCTTAGCCAAGGACGGTTTACTTGGCGCCATGACCAGGTGCTGCGATGTTTGGCCTTAGCATTGGAAGACAAGCGTAACATGACCAATAAGTTGCCACCTGTTCCATCAAAACATTACACACAAAAGTCAACATTCCTCCGCCCAGGAGAGCAACCACCAAGAAAAGGTGTTAAAACCAATCCTCGTCCAGGACAACTGGAACGCTGGCAGATGTTGGTCAACAGCTTATTTTTCCACCTGAGTTTGCCACCACTAACCTTCGACCAGATATTGTCTTGTGGTCTGGATCAGCACGCCTTGTTCACCTGGTAGAGTTAACAGTGCCATGGGAGGATGCTGTAGATGAGGTGTATGAGAGGAAGAAACTGCGGTATGCTCAACTAGCCACTGAAGCGGAACAGCGAGGATGGAGAGTCTGGGTTTACCCAGTGGAGGTGGGTTGTCGAGGATTTGTGGCACACTCTACAACCCAGTTTCTCAGAGACGTCGGATTCAGTGGCCCAGAGTTGCGTCGCACAGTGAAGAACTTATCTGAAGCAGCAGAGAGGAGCAGTAACTGGCTGTGGTTGAGACGGAAAGATTCTGGCTGGGGATCTCAAGCACAATAGAAAGAAAGAAACGCTGATGTACGGGTAAGTAAGCTGGGCTGAGTTGAGTGGGGGACGGAGGGGGGTGATGCTGGGACGCCAGAATCACCGTCAAGCCCTCTTGAGGTGTCGTGGGCTAGTCGACGAAACACTGAGGATGGAAGGTGCCCACTTGAAGACCCCAGAGATGTACCCTACTTAGCTCAATCCAGATGGTTGTCATGCTGATGCGCTGGGGAGACCGCGCTGTGGTTGATCCCCGGAGCCAGCATCGCAGCCGTTGTGTGTGCTGATGCACTAGGGAGGCAATAAGGTGATCCCTGGAGCCAGCATTACACTCCAGCCATCAACACCAGACAGAAGGAAATCTACATCATCATATGGAAGGAAGCGCAAATGGATGGAGACACATATGGATCACATTAGTTTACTGTAAAGCTACGTCTTAGTTGGTGCTTATCTTGGGGAGAGCCGAGTTCAATTCAGCATGAAGTTTTAACATCTACTCTTGTGTAATGGAAATCATGAAGATCTGGATACGTCCAGTGACTGCTGTGAATAGTGCAGCTGGCAACAAGGGAAAGACCTTGTGACTGCCTGGAGAGACAGCTGACAGGAGGAAAGAGACCCCATTGGGGCTGGCAAGGGTTAGCTACCCTTGTCGGCAGTATCCAGCTCTGTGTTTACAGGATGCTGGAGACACCCGCCCAAGGCTTCTAAGAAATTAAAGAGAAAAATACCTCTAGAGTCGGTGAGAGCGGGGACAGAAGATGACTCAACGTTGGACAACACGGTTAACGACTTAGGAACGGAAACGGATATGAGTATGGAGAGTACTTAACAAAAGACTAGTTCAAGATCTGCAGTTAACAAAGACATGGAACTCCAGGTTTGTGTCTGCGGCTGGAGCAAGGCGACAACGGTCAGGGGTTTGAAGTTTCATCAAGGGAGAATGAAATGCTTGAGGGAGAAGGGACAAGTGCCTCGCATTGATCAGTACTTCTTACGAAGTCAGTCAAGTCAGTCGAATGAAATCCAGCGACAGGAAGCAAACCACAGTTCGCAGGATATCAGCACCCCTGTCATAGACGTGGGGAGGACTTGCATGGACACAGTTAGTGATGAACCTAATGATCCTTGTGAACCCAGTCAAACAAACCAGCATAAGAGAGAAAAGAACCTCAACGGGGTTGGAGTTAAATGGCCAAGAGCTTGTGAGAAAACTGCATGGGACACAGTAAACACAGATCTCTGCTTTGCATTGGAAAGGTTAGGTGGAACAGTTGAAAAGAAGCTGGATAAATTTGGGGACAACATCTATGCATATGGAAGCGAGAGGTTTGGAGTTAAAAAAAGGAAGGAAAAAGTACAAACTATTCCTGGAAAGTCTAGACGGCAGCAGGAGATTGAACGCTTAGTTAGAGAAAGGAGACAGCTGAGGAAGCAATGGAGAAGAGCAGAACAAAGTCAGAAGGAAGGACTCAATCTCTTACAAACATATTGTCTGTCCGGACAAGGACATGTTTGTTGCGGAGCACAGTGAGAAAATGTTGCAGAGCGAGGTGGATTTATGTGCAGGAACGTCCAGCGGCCCGACCAGGATCCGCGGACTGCTCTGCCTGCCCAGACCGCCCCCCAACCAAAGTTGGATGCATCTGTCATCCCCACCTGACTGCTGTAAATGACTCCCATCCTTACACCTTCGCTCAGGTGAGGGGCTTGCCTCCACCAGTGTAGCGCTCTCCAGCACAGACGAGACACTGTCAGCCGACGGTGTCTTTCATGCTTGGGGTGTAGCCAAAAGGCATTGAGCCACGCTTGAAACGGGCGCATGTGAAATAACCCCAGTTGAATGGCTGAGGACGCTGCGACCATCAGACCCAGTAGTTTCTAGCACAACACTAATTGCACTGTGAACCCTGGGCCAGGCAGTTGCGAATAGCAGCTACCGTGTCGTCCGACAGGTAAGCTCGCATTGCAAGGGAATCTAGCCGGAGACCCAAATAGACTCTGCACCAGTGTTAATTGGCTTTTTGATCGTTGAGGGTGAGACCCAGCCTCAACAGATGCTCCATCATAATCGCTGTGTGGGCCACTGCTCCTTCCTGGGACTGGGAACAAATCAATCAGTCGTCCGGGTAATTCATCACCCTGATCCCTTGCAGCCGCAAGGGAGCTAGGATGGCATCCATGCACTTTGAAAATGTGCGGGGGGCTAAGGAGAGGCCGAATAGCAGCACGGAGAACTCGAAGACGCTCCCCTGAAAGGCGAAGTGGAGATATTTCCTGTGCGCTGGACGCATAGGAATGTGAACATACACGTCCTTCAGGTCCACTGTTGTAAACCATTCGCCCGGCCGGACAGACTGGAGGATGTGGCGATGTATGACCATCTGGAACCCACTGAGGTGTCTCAGGTCTAGGATGGGGTGAAGGCCACCATACTTTTTTGGCACCAAGAAATACCTCAAGTAGAACCCCTCTCTTTGAGAGGTGTGTTCTACGAGACGGATGGCTTGTTTTTGAAGTAGTGTTTCTACCTCTTGAGGCCCAAGACCTGGAGAGGGTCGTTCATGGATGTGACCGTGATCCCTCGAAAGGGAGGAGGTCCCGTGTGGAATTGCAGTGCGTAGCCGGTGTGTACAGTGGCGAGCACCCAGGAGTAAGCGGTGCAATTGTGCCAGTAATGCAGATGGTGTTGTGCGAACGGGTGGGTCTGAGGCCGCAAGCCTTCTGGGCCCCTGCTGGGGCTGCTGAGGCTGGGGCAGAGGCTGTGTAGAGCGGTTCCGCTGGAACTGTCTCCCTGGGCGCTGGTGCGCTGGGGCCCCACATCCGGCATTCCCCTGTCCTTGCTGCTGGCTCCTTGCCGCGGAGGCCTGTAGGCGGTGCCTCAAGTCACTTCGTGGTGCCGTTGGGACCAGGATAGTCTGGGTTACCGTGGTAACTGCTGCACACCAACGTGTTCCTGCATTGGCCATTAGGGCATTGTGATGTATGCGAGTGGTGTGGTGAATAAACAGTCCCGAAACAATATGTCCCAATAATGTCAGTGTTTTATTGCATACTGATGATGGGGAGCTAAGACCTGGTCCATCAGTCTCTGAAAGGTGGCTGGAGCTCCATGCAACCCAAAGGGCATGGTCCGGAAATGGAACAAGCCGTTTGGGGTAGAGAAAGGAGTTTTCTTTCTCAAGCTCTGAGTGTGTGGAATCTGCCAGTATCCCTTCGTCAGATCCAAGGTCGAGATTAACTGCGCCTTACCCAGTCAGTCGGGGAGCTCATCCACTCGGGGCATTAGATAAGCATCGAACTTGGAGATGGCATTAACCTTTCTAAAGTCCACACAGAATCGAGTAGAGCCGTCCTTCTTGCCTACCATCACAATAGGACTGCACCACTCGCTGCGGGAAGATTCAATGACTCCAAGCTCAAGCATATCCTCCACCTCCTTGCAAACGGGACCCCTGCGACTCTCTGGGATCCGGTACGGTCCCTCTCGGACCCTGACACCTGGTGGAGTAATAATAGCATGTGAAATAACATTAGTTCTGCCGGGCAAGTCAGAAAAAACATAATTAAACCTCTCCACTAACTGGTAGAGCTCGCGTTTCTGATCTGGAAGTAACTGTTCCCCCATCGGAGTTGTAGCTGGTGGATTGAGGATTTTATCAAATTAATATGATAAATTTTGGTTTTATTCCAGCGATCGGGTTGTCTAATTTCATAATTTACATTACCAATCCCCCGTATCACCTCATATGGCCCCTGTCACTTAGCATACAACTTAGACTTTGATGAGGGAAGTAGCAACAGTACTTTATCACCTGGTCGAAAAGTCTGAATTCGTGCTTGTTTGTTGTACTGTTGCTCCTGGCGATGCTGAGCTAGTTTTAGGTTTTCTTGTGCCAAACAACCAACCAATGCTAGGCGGTCTCTTAACATGATTACGTACTTGACTATGTTTTTGGAAGTTTTTGTTTGCTCCTCCCACCCTTCTTTCACAAGATCAAGGATACCCTGTGGTTGCTTCCCATGCAGCAGCTCAAAGGGAGAGAACCCGATCGAGCTCTGAGGCACCTCTCTCACTGCAAACATCAGGTAGGGGAGGAGTTTAGCCCAATGTCTGCTCTTGGTTGACAAACCGCTTCAGCATCTGTTTTAAAGTCTGATTAAAACGATCCACCAAACCGTCCGTCTGCGGATGATAAATGGAGGTTCGAATGGACTTAATTTGCAACAATTTATATTATTCTTTCAAGAATCGTGACATAAAGTTCATTCCGTGATCAGTGAGGATTTCTTTTGGAATCCCTACTCTCGTTATAATCTGTACTAACTCTTGAGCAACTGCTGCGGCACTAGTGGATCTCAATGGTACTGCCTCTGGATATCTAGTCACGTAGTCCACCACTACCAAAATGTGCGTATATCCAGAGTCAGACTTTTGCCAGCACAAAACTGAGCTCAAATAATACAGCTGGCTCTACCCAGCAATGGGTATTTCCAGCGTCAAAACAAGGGGTTGCAGTCCCGAAATAATAATTACAAAAACCACAGACACAACACAAACACAGACACGTCTCCGGACAGTGCGTGCTCTTAGTGCAGGTGCGGTGCTGGAAACAGTGATGCTTGGTTAAGTGCAGGTGCGGTGAAGTCCGGGTGAATCACTGGCCCCAGGATGCAGCTCCCAGATCCGTGCTTAATTATTCTGGCAATGACAAAACACACACGGTTGCAAAACAAACAAAAACACTTAACTCTCGCTCCAAACAGTCCTCATTTCCTCCCATCAACCACAACAAAGGAACCGATTATGGCGTCACGTCCCCCTAAAGTACCCCCAGCCCCGCCCCCTCTGATAGCTAGCTCAATCACGTCTCCTCCAATTCATGAATGAAACTTTGCTTACTGTACTAGGGCGGGGACTCCTGGTACCATGACGCCATCCCTTTCCTGAATGGCCAGCTAAGTACCAAGGGCAAAGCACCAAGGTATTGGCCTGCGTGTCTGTGTCTTAGCTTCTTGTAGTCACAAAACCAGGAACAGCGCGTAGCTTGCAACGGTGTGGAGTGTAGCCTGCAGACAGTTGCAGTGCAGTCACACAATCAGTGCAGCGCGAAGCTTGCAGTGGAGTGGAGCACTGAAGATGGTGTTTGGACCACGTGAAGCCCTCAACCGGTGCAGCTCGGTAGTGCAGTCACGGACCTGGAGAAGGGGAAGAGACAGACAGAAGAAAACACACCTATTCCTTTTTTTTTACACACTGCTTTATGGGTGAGTGGTGATGCACGCGGTCTGCTTAAGACTAAGGCCAAGGCCTAATGGAGGAAGTGCACGGTTTATTTATTTATTTTTAAACTGCAATGCAGTAGAAGAGAGACACTTGACTGCAAGCTTATAGGGGCGCTAGGCCGCACACACCGAGTACTGAGCTCTGAGCCCTCGAGTCAACAGCGGCTGCAGAGCGAGGCTGGACTCACTGGAGGGTTGTGTTCTCCCTTCTCTTTTTTTTTTTTTCACAGCTGCAAAAAGCAGAGGAAAAGTATAGTAAGGAACATGCAGCAAGCTGCAGAGGTTAGAAAGCAGCCTACAATCGCTAGGCGATGTAGGCTGTTGAAGAAGATTTTTTTGTTGCGTATCGTTAGCTCAACCTTCAGTTGCCGAGTTTCTGATTATGACGAAGTGGCAAGCCTACTTCCAGCAATTAATTGCAGGGGAACTCACAAAAAACTTGAAGAAGGAGTTCTAAAGAGTCAATCACAACTGGAAAAAGTTAGAGTAATACTCACCCACCTTACCTACCTGTCTGTGAAAGGCAAAAGAGACTCTATCTCCGCCCAGTATTTATTACCTCTGTGAGGCGGGGCCGAGGACGTCACTCCGCGGGGGGGGGCCTATCTGCTGCTTTGATATAAAATGCTCAGCGAATACCTGACAAGGCATATCCCAAAAGTATCATTGGCGGTCATCTTCGAATTGAAAAGGAACAGCAATCAACATGGTACTGCTTCATAAGATGCTCTTGGAATCTTTTGCAGGAGCCAGTGTTACTCAATGGTCCAGATTGCATTGTGCAAATTGACGAGAGTGTCGGTACGGGCCTGTGACAGAAAGACAATGATTCTTGGTGGTAAATCTCCCTCCCGACCTGTGAGGGCGCTAAGTTATGGGAACAGAATACCATGGACTGTTTGGCCTGACAATTTATTCCCAGGGTTAAAAGGAAGTCGGTCATCTAGAAAGGGGGTGGAGCTTTGGTACACAAATGCATCGACCAGGAAGGGGAAACAATGTGGCAGCTGCGGATTGGAGGAGCGGCTACAATCGTTTACCAAGGGGTCATGTATGACGGCACAAAAAGGGACGAAGCGACATAATCTGTTCCTTCGTTTTGGTTAATGAGAAAGAACCCGGAAGGACCTGCAGATTGCAAAGCGTATAGTGAGTGTTTGTTTGTTTTGTCGCTAATTGTTGTTATTGTTATTAGTAGGGAGCTAGCACGTCCGGAGCTGTCGCAAATAGATAATTGTAAAGCACCACGGGCACTACAGCACACACCCAGGACTGGTGACCGTGTTTGTGTAACGTGTTTGGAACGGGACTGTGTTAATTATTTTTTGGGACTGCAAACTCTTTGTTTTGAACAGTGCAATACACATTGCTGTGTATTGCCTGTAATTATTGTTTTGGTCACCAGACCTGGATTACAAATTAAATCTATTTTCTGATTGGATTATCACTGTTTGTCACTTCATTGCGCATCACTCCTACACCTGTACCTTGTGAACCATTTTGCAACAGGGCCGAATATAGACGTGGTCGCAACCTGGGAAAGCCTGGCAGATGGGTATTTGGCATTTATCAACCCAATATCCAGTTCGGGTACCTCACCTTTGTTGAGCGTAGGAATGCGTTGACCCTCCTACCCATCATCACGAAGGCAGTGAGACAGTGCTCTGAAATACATGGCGATCAGTGGCCAGCATACCATCAAATTTCAGCCCTGACTGAAGGAAATCCGTACAGTCACAAAACAGTAAATCACTCAGAGCACTTTACTGACCCTGACACGGGAGTCCACACTAACAACATGGAGATTTACTGGGCCTGTGCAAAAAAACAGTTCAAAACAATGCAGGGAACAACAAAAGAAATGATTCTGTCATACCTTGAAGAATTTATGTGGCGAGAAAGGTACGGCAAAAACATCTCAGAAGTATTTTCTAATATCCTACATCAGTAGTACTCAATTACATTCTCTGGTGGGCCAGATAAGGCAATGTCCAAACCTTGGGGGTCCACAGGGCGCTCAAGATGCGAGTACTTGTGGGGGGTTGTTCAAATGGTCAAATTTGCAAATGACACATTTTCATAAAGTAATAGCATTACTGGGGTTTACTTTTAGTTTTTTTAAAGCTGTGCATGCAAGTGAAAACTGTCAAATTTAACTTAAATAAACTCTTCAAAAAATATATGTGGAAAAGGGGGTGTTGTACAAACAAAAAAAACACCATGTTGGTTTTTGTTTATTATTCTCCTCATAACAGAAAATAGGATCACAACAAAACAAAACGTTGATCACTATACGTAACTTTTACCTTGCTAGTTTGGCCAGTGTCTGTAAAGCGTGAAGCATTTTCAAGTGATGTGCATTACCTGCAGCTGTATCCACCGATTCTGACTCGCTTGCCAAATCTGAATCATCACTTTGTTCTTGTTGTTTTTTATGTTAATCCCACACATCACTTGCCATTTTAGACACAGATGTGGATTTTTGGCTTTGAATTAATGTGCAGCAATGTTTGTAAGAATATTCAGATTATTTCAGCGCACTAAAGAAAATATTACTACCGCTGTTTTCATATTGCACGAAGCCTTCTCTCATTGCTCAACCAATGAGGCACTAAAACTGAACAAATGTGGCAGAGATTTGTGACGCATGCCAAAATGATAGCTCATCAGAATTAAAGCTTGGCCAATCAGCTGACTTGTTCCTGTATTATGCTGCCAAAAAAAATGCTTGTTAGGGGAAGCAAATACCCTGTAGATAGCAGAGACCTTATAATCTTGCATATCAGCAATTTCAGCTTTTGTAATGAAGGACACCTGACGCTTGACAGGCCAAAAGAAAGGCCGCCTATTGAAGAACTCTGTCCTACATTATATAGCAGACCGCACAGCTGTGCAGGGGGCGGGCCCAGCGGAGCCGGTGGAGGAGGGGAAGGCCATAGACAGAGAGAAGCAGCAAAATAACCCAAAGGCTCTTTTCAGAGGCATACAAATATTTCTAAAAATAAGCAAAAATAAATAAAGCTTTACCATGATTATGAAACTCGATTCTCATCCAACTGTTGCCGATGAGGCGCAATGCAAGTATTTTTGTGGGGCTTAATAATCACCACAAATACTTGTATCTGCTTCATTGGCAACAGCCGGATGAAACCAAGTTTGAAATATGACTTTAAACAGCAGAAAGGGGCGGAGCGGTCAGAATTCTCAGTTAGGAACTTTTGTTGGTTTTAAAATGTGTTTGAAAACGCGCATCAACATTCTCAGATCGGAACGGGTGAAGCCTGATTTTCCTGGCCCGCTAAACTACACCTATGCCTGTCTAAAATGTACATTTCATTAATAGTGTAAATAATTGCACAGGCAAAATGCAACCAAAGATCTTCTATATCTGCATGGTCGGTGCTGCATCACTTCCGCTTAGCCAACCAGTGGCAGGGGTGAAAATAGTGGGTGTTCTTACATTATAGCCTATGGTAGTTTTGCTGATGTACTGCTAATTCATAATAATACTCTTATTCTAGCAGCAGGAATTCTTTTTTTTTCGCTATGACATAATGCACAATTGCGTGGAGAACCTATGTTATGTTGTAAAAGAACGATATGCAACCAAGTTATCGGCTGCAAACATTGCTAACTGCCCCTACAAGCTCCCAACCGATGTGTGGACAAACAATCCTACTCTATGGCCCAAGGTGCAGTTTCCAGATATCTTCATCTATCTCATCGAGACACCAGGGGCTGGTTTTTCAAAACTTTTAATCTGGATAACAGTGATCCGGATTTTATTTTCCGATATTTTGTGTTCCACATTTCTGTTATCTGTATTATTTTGACCAGTGTTTTTCAAAACATGTCACTGCTGGATTACTTCTATCCGCATTACAAATGATCACTATTACAAAATTGGTTTTGCTTTTAAAGGAATCTCGCTCACAAAATATAGGATTACAAAATCCAGATCACTTGATCCAGATTATGTTTTGAAAAAACGGTCCCTGGTGTGTCAACAGTTTTTAGTAGTGTATTATATTGCACGATAAACCCTGTAAGTAAGTAGCCTTGGATAAAGGCATCTACTAAAGAGTACAGGACCCCCCACCCCCCATATATATTAATCCTGTAAAGATGTAAAGGATGTATTATTATTATTATTATTATTATTATTATTATTATTATTATTATTATTATTGCAGACATTTGTCAGTAATACAGTCAGTCCATCAGTGTATCTATGCACAGGTAAATTATGTTTATGATCATAAGAAATGTGATCTCAGCAACAATACAGATAATAATAATAATAATAATAATAATAATAATAAAAAGTATTATAATATTAGATAAATTGCTGCTTGTTTTTGTTTAAATGTGCACCAGATGCATATACATATGAATGGAAAATGTATGTAAACTTGTCCTGAAAGGCCTACTTAATAATACCTAATCTAGTTCATACTAGCAAAATAATGCGTCATCCTATGCTATGTTTCCTTGGTAATAAATTATAGCGATAGTGCCAATAGGTATGTATCCTAGGTCTACATAAATTATTATTTTTATAATAAAAATCATAGATTCTGCAAATGGCTGCCATTTGGACCCGTCTCTCCTGAGCTTCTTTACACATGTAACCACTTTTTCTTTCGAAATTCATCCTTTGGAAAACGGTGAAACGAAGGCTTGTTTCCCTTCATCAAACTGTGGTTAATACAACCAACTGCTTCGCATTGTTTGGGCATTTTATTGCACAAATACGCTGAACACAGCACAGTTTCCCATTAAAAACAGCAGTAATATGGCGTACTTTCATCCCAGCCTCGGTTTGGAACGCAGTTCCCGGATGTCCGACCACGCGAATTTAACATTGGAACTTCCGTCTGTGCCTAAGCGGTGCATCATGGGAATCTAAAGAGTTCCGGTAGTGACTTTTCCTCTATCTAGTAATCTGCCTCATTTCCTATTCGAAGCCTTCTCTTTTTAAAACGATTGCATTTTTAAACACGATTCACCTAGATTTACTTAGAGACACCCCTCCTTAACACGTACGTGTTATTATTTATACGATCGATGTTTTCACCTGGCCTGTCAAGAGCTCTTTATCGCCGAAGTGCAGACAGAAATTGCAACTATCATGCATATTTATGAGCAGTCAATACTGGGGCGCGGGTTGGTTTGGTTTGGTTTTGTAGAGGGTAGATTATTATTATTATTATTATTATTATTATTATTATTATTATTATTATTATTATTATTATTATTATTGCAATCACTACTACACATAGTACTAATGCCTCTGAGCTGTTCCGCATTTAATTGTGGCAACACAGTAAAAAAAAAAAAAAAAAAAGTAATATCTTTATCTCCCTTTTCAATTTTCCGCGGGATGATCTTTTGTAAGTTTTACAACTCCTGAATTCAGCTTGTTATTTATATAAAGTAGATGCTGCTTGGTAGCCATCAAAAAGTTGTCATTATCTGAAAGTTGGTTCCTGTAAAAATGTTAACAACCAAAAGTTGTCTTTGTCATAGTTGCTAATAGCGGCATCTGTTGTATAAATGCATAATTAAAAATGCATTGTCTGTTTATTGTCTGTATCTATTAAATCAATCTGTAGTATTTTGTATTTCACTTGCACTCGTATCTAACCACTATCAACACCGTTTGCTCTTGAACTGCCTCGATATCAAATCGTACTGTGTTTTGTATTTGCTCTTATTAGGACTGAAGTCATTGTATTTTGTATCTTGCTCTTAATTGTACTGTAATTCTTGATATGTTGTATACAACTGTAAGTCGCCCTGGGTAAGGGCGCTTCCTAATAAATAAATAAATAAATAAATAAATAAATAATAACTGCTTCATTTAAAAATATGTATTTCTTTAAGAAGCTTGTCATTGGTTGAAGTCTGTTTCATATCCTTTCTCCTTATGTATGAATAATTGTTTACGCATTATTAAAAAGTGTCTATTTGTAAAAATATAATGTCTATTATTGAAAATAGTGTCTATTATTAAAAGATACTTTGTATATTTATGTCTTATTAATTAAGCAACTGCTTCATTTAAAAATATGTAAATGTATGTCTCTTTTTTAAATGGTCTTGTATTTATATTCTTAGCTCAGTTCTTAGTTACGGTTGAAATTCATGACTGAACAGTTTTGAATACTCAAATAGTAGTTCTTAATGTATTTTATGTATGTTTTACTTATATCCTCTTAAACTTTATATTTGATTTACGGATATCAAAAGATCATCCCGCGGAAAAATGAAAAGGGAGATATTACTTTTTTAATATTACCAGAACCTCTGGGGCATTATACTGTAGACTGTAGTACAAATTGTTGTCTATCCTTGACAACCAAACCACGCCCCAGTTTGGCTGCTCATAAATATGCATGATAGTTGCAATTTCTGTCTGCCTTTCGGCGACAAAGAGCTCTTGACAGGCCAGGTGAAAACATCGATCGTAGAAATAATAATAATAATAATAATTTATTTCTTAGCAGACGCCCTTGTGTGTTAAGGAGGGATGTCTCTAAATAAATCTAGCTGAATCGTGTTTAAAAATGCAATCGTTTTAAAAAGAGAAGGCTTGGAATAGGAAATGAGGCCGATTTTACAGTATATAGACAGGGGATAAATCGCTACCGGAACTCTGAGGGTTCCCGTGGTGCACCGCTTGGACGGGGACGGATTTAAAGGCGGATTGACTGTCTTGTCTATATGAAAGATCTTTGCTTAAATTCGTTTTAAAAAGTTTGCGCGCGCAGTCTTTTTTTTCCGCTTCCGGTTTGGTCACGCGCATGTTCTTGATTTTTAGGTTTATATTGAACGGATAGTTTTTTCGTCTCAGGGTTGTATAAACTGCATGTGATTGTTAAACATCAATATAGTAAGTTGTTTTTTTCGTTATCGAGTGAGAAAAAACAAAATCATAATCTTATTATCACATAATTACTGTTTTGCCGTAATTTATACCAGAATATACTGAATATCAGTGGCACATTTGATACCCGTGCGTAAGATTTCCATTTTTGAAACATGGGGGCTTACTTGTCACAGCCCAACACAGTGAAATCGACAGGCAACGGAGGGAACCATCAGCTGAGTTTTGGATTTGCAGCCATGCAGGGCTGGAGGGTTTCCATGGAGGTAAGACTATAGAATACCGTTTTACAAACTGTAATCTCAAGACATGTAATGTCTGCTAAATGTAAGTAATTAATGCTCTACATGTTTAGTATGTGTTAAGTAGGATGTTTCATACTGTTGTTCGAGAGGCAAGTTGGTCAATTTTAAATGCTTGAACTTTCATAAAAGAAAACCTCTGAATAGATATTGACTGATACTTTCGTTCGTGTATCTCGCATCATTTTTTTTTTTTAATATAATAAATGTACAGGCCTGAATGTTACACACCCTGTATCTGTTCATTGAAACCTTGCACATATGTCTCACTGGGCCTAACCAATACTGTATTGTTGAACCAGGTTTAAACCCGAAAGTCAGATTCTGATAACTTGTATTTATTAAAGTGTTTGTTGAAAGGTTTAATTTGCTATATTAACCACATATGTAGCCACATCAGGGTTAATAGAACACAGCCTTAAGGTCTTCACACTGCGCGTCGCGTCAAAGCGTCAGCGTCCAGCGTATTTTAACAACGTCAAGTTGCTTTCACACCAAAGGCGTTCAAATAACTAGAACGCAAGAAACGGCAAAACTGTGATGTACAAGAAGTCGGGATGTATTGTTAAATAATATACTTATTAATTCTTGTTCATGTGTATGATAGAGCACTGTCCGTTAAACTAAACGGCCATAGTTAAAACAAAAATAAAAAAAACACAGCGCAAATAATAAAAGAAACATACCGGCATAATAGTATTAAATAACAATAATTACCCTACTGCTGAATGTTTACGTTTCTCTACCTTTTCATTTCCAAATACTGCTCCAAAAACTGCATTTGCAGCATTTATTTCCATGGTTTTATATAGTGCCTTGCAAAAGTATTCAGACCCCTGACCAATTCTCTCATATTACTGAATTTTCAAATGGTACATTGAAATTTCGTTTTGTTTGATATTTTATTTTAAAACACTGAAACTCAAAATCAATTATTGTAAGGTGACATTGGTTTTATGTTGGGAAATATTTAAGAAAAATAAAAATCTGAAATATCTTGCTTGCATAAGTATTCAACCCCCACACATTAATATTTGGTAGAGCCACCTTTCACTGCAATAACTGCTTTAAGTCTTTTGGGGTAAGTATGTACCAGCTTTGCACACAGTGTCGGAGTGATTTTGGCCCATTGTTCTTGGCAGATTTGCTCCAGGTTGTTCAGGTTGGTTGGACAACGCTTGTGGACCGCAATTTTCAAATAGTGCCACAGATTCTCAGTGGGATTGAGATCAGGACTGGGCCACTGTAGGACATTCACCTTTTTGTTCTTGAGCCACTCCAATGTTGCTTTGGCCTTGTGCTTGGGATCATCTTTCCTGCTGAAAGGTGAATTTCCTCCCAAGCTTCAGTTTTTTAGCGGACTGAAGCAGGTTCTCTTGCAGTATTTCCCTGTATTTTGCTCCTTCCATTCTTCCTTCAATTTTAACAAGATGCCCAGTCTCTGCTGATGAGAAGCATCCCCACAGCATGATGCTGCCACCACCATACTTCACTGTAGGGATGGTGTGTCTTGAGGCATGGGCAGTGTTAGGTTTGCGCCACACATAGCGCTTTGCGTTTTGGCCAAAAAGCTAATCTGACCACAAAACCTTTTCCCACATCGCAGCTGGGTCACTCTCGTGCTTTCTGGCAAACTCCAGACGTGCTTTCAGATGGTACTTTTTGAGTAACGGCTTCTTTCTTGCCACCCTCCCATACAGGCCAGTGTTATGCAGAGCTCTTGATATGGTTGACTGGTGCACCATTACTCCACTCCCAGCCACTGAACTCTGTAGCTCCTTCAAAGTGATTGTTGGCCTCTCTGTGTGGCTTCTCTCACAAGTCTCCTTCTTGTTTGAGCACTGAGTTTTGAGGGACGGCCTTTTCTTGGCAGTGCCTGGGTGGTGTGTTGCAGCTTCCACTTCCTGATTATTGATCCAACTGTGCTCACTGGGATATCCAAACACTTGGATATTATTTTGTACCCTTTCCCTAATCTATGCATTTGTATTACTTTATCTCTAACTTCTGCAGAATGCTCTTTGGTCTTCATTTTCCTTCAGATTCACAGCCTGACCAATGATCCTTCAACAGTGGATTTTTTATCCAGAAAATGTGACAGCAACTTCAATGGTTCACAGGTGGATGCCAATGGTAAGGTAATTGTGTCCTCGTTAGGGCAATTTCTTTCATCGGTGTAAACTGGGAGCTTCCACAGCACAGGGGTTGAATACTTATGCAAGCAAGGTATTTCAGTTTATTTTTCTTAAATATTTCCCAACATAAAACCAATGTCACCTTACAATAATTGATTGAGTTTCAGTGTTTTAAAATAAAATATCAAACAGAACTAAATTTCAGTGTACCATTTGTAATTCAGTAATATGAGAGAATTGGTCAGCGGTCTGAATACTTTTGCAAGGCACTGTATTTCTTACTACCTGCACACTCTGTTTTTTGCTCCCTTTTTTTTTGTGGTTGAGAACTGGTCCTGCAAGCTCTTCCATCGGGTTTTAACTACATCTGAGTCCTATTTGATCACAGAAAATAGGAGGCACTTTTTTACACAGAGAATTGTGGGAGTCTGGAACCAACTCCCCAGTAATGTTGTTGAAGCTGACACCCTGGGATCCTTCAAGAAGCTGCTTGATGAGATTCTGGGATCAATAAGCTACTAACAACTAAACGAGCAAGATGGACTGAATGGCCTCCTCTCGTTTGTAAACTTTCTTATGTTCTATGTTATATTTATACATGTATTCATTTAATTCAGATGGAGGTATTTTTTTTTTTTGCTGTTAAAAATCCTTAAGTTTTCATTACTGTAGCTATATTTGTTTCCATTATCTTTAAGGAAATTTTTCATTTCAGCAACATCTACTGTTTAAATCACTCTTTCATAAGGCCGATCTTTTGTTTGTGTTAATGAATTACAGTAGGGGTTACCTGTTGATGTTTGTCATGCCGACGAGGGGGCGAGAGCTGGTATGTGTGGTTAGAGAGACAAATTTATTAAATCTATCAAAATACGGACACCAATGTTAGTAATGTTTTTTTAGGGTTGGGATAGCACTTTTTATTGTAAACCTTACAACATGGATTTATGTTGAGAGAAATAGAATTTTGAGAACTAGAAGGTTGTTCTGTCAACTATGGTTCTATATAATAGCACAGGTAAAAATGCATTATTTTCTTATCTTTAACCATCACCCTGAGAGGAAATCCACAACTGCCTCTATCTCATGAAACGTTTTAGATGCTGCTTCCATATTTTCAGTTTTATGGAAACTCCTCGCCCAAAACCTAACTTTACAATTCACTTTTGACAAGGTATTTTGGTTTCCGGATGATGACCTAAAGCTCAAACTCGGTACATAGCTGTATTTATTGAATCTCTGTCAAGTATGGTTTGTGGGTATCCTATGAATAGTTAACCCTTTCGTGCCTGTACAAAGCTGCAACTGCCATTGTCACATATCTCAAACAGTTTAAAGTAGTGACTTAATATTTATGATTTTTTTTTTCTTTCTGGATTATATAAACCTTGTATGCTAAATTTGTTTGTGATCACCATTACATTGGCCTCTGACCTAATATGACTACCCTGTAGGTCACATGCCAGTGTTTCAGCTATATAGAAAAGTAGGTCTTCACTTTACGTTATTGGGGTCTGTTCAATTGATGTAAACTATTAAAACAGAACCGTCTTTGGTATTTTACGCATTTTGTTAAATATACTAAACTCCATTGTTTTGGTTCAACACCATTGAAAATGGGTCAGATCTGTGAAAGTAGTCAAGATATCTTCTTGATACTTGCTGCATTAATGCTATGTCAATAATGCAATCTCCTTTTAGAACTCTTGGCACCTCTACTACCTTTTTAACCTGGAAGCATTTTTTTTATTCTTTCATCCATTTTTGCCCTTTTGTCTTTCCTGTAAATCCTAGTATATTTCACATTAAATCATGTCATGATCACTTGACCCTAATGGTTCTACTACTTTTAATTTACACAAATGTTTTAGGTTTTTGATGACCATATCTAAAATTCCTCTGTCCCTTTATTGGGATTTGTACACACTAGGTCAGGAATCAGTCATTTACTGTATCTGTCATTTCAGTTTCTCTACCACATGAATTGGTTATTTAGTAGACACTTTTATCCAAAGCGACTTACAGAGGAGGCTAGGTTTTACGTCTCATCCAAAGGATGGAGCACTTCATTGACTTGCTTAGGGTCACATGCAGTGAGTCGGTGGCTGAGCCCAGATTGGAACCAGGAACCTCCTGATGACAAGCTGATAATATCTCTTCAGCCAAAGAAGTAGGCACAATAATTAAGATGTTGCCATAATGAAAAACCATAAATGTAGTGCGAGTTAAGCAGGGTCAGCTGCAGTTGGGAAAATGTTTTCCTCAAACTGACCATTTTAATAACGGTGGTAGCAGAATGCATAGAAATACTTGGGACTTCTAATTAAAAGAAATTAAACATTTAGGTAATTTAAAAATGAAATGTACTGCAGCTTATTTGATTGCAGTAGAAAAACTGCCATTCTCTAAATTTAGCTCACAGTTTGTGGTAATGAAAAACTGGTTTATAAATGTCTACAATATATGACAATGTGCTTGCTGTGGTGTATTTAATATTGTAAATAACAGAACAAACTCACTAAAACTTTTTTTTACTTAAAATAAATGGTAACGTAAACATTAGAGCTGGCTGTGTTACATGCTGTAAGGTCAGGACTTCACTAACACAGAGTATGCGAATTGCAGCATGCTGTTTCCCATATTACAACTGTACACAATTAAAGGTGCAGTCACCAACACTTGCAAAATATCTAAAATAAACATGCTTGAGTTCATTGCAGTAGTCAGCTGCATAGCTTAATCATTCAGCAGCATTAGGCAACAAACAATTGAGTACAAACATTGTTACTGTTTTAGTATCACTTTGTGTAATTAATACACCCTTGATGTGAGATGTCATTAATAAACGCTCTATCGCTCTTATGGTTGATAGGGCATCTCGCACCTTGGGTGTGTAAAATCACATTGCATCCCATTATCTTTCTTGCAGATATGCAGCTGTAGATAATTAATTTAAAGTGAGAGCTTTCAGGGTTCATAAGCAGTTTTGAAAGTGGAAAAAGTATGACATTTTGAGAGCCGCTTTTCCAGGTCTTAAAGTATAGAAAATATACATTTTTGCTAAAAGGTCTGGAAAAAGTATGGAAATAGATAATTGTTATCAAGCAATTGAAAAAGCAGCAAAGTAAGACAAATAACCATCTTTATTATGACGTCAATACGGCGTGTCTAGTAAAAGTGGTGACTGCGTTTTTTATAACATGTGTTGGATATTGACAGTGTAGTGTCAGGTAAGCTGTGTACCTGACATTTTTGCACAATAAATCAGAAATACGCACTCAATTTAAATTTAACGTGTAAAAATACACATAGCAATTTTGCTGCACGGCTTGGCTGCCTCCCCTATAGCTTCCACTAATAACTACATCTCCCAGAATAGTGTCTCCAGTTACTAGGAAACTGTACATAAGGAAAGGCAACCCAACAAACACCCAATCTCCTGCTTGCCCTGTTGTCTTTGCAGTCAATCACAGTAAGAATAAGAAATTCAGAGCTACACAGGCTGAAGCATAAACACCCCAGTCCAGCTACAAATCCAACTGGAACCATCGTCCCTTTTATTAGAAATGGTTTACAGACCCTGATTAACAGTAGTACTATCTGTGCCCAGCAAGTACATAAAGGGGAATTATCTGACTACAACATTTTAATTTCAAACAACAAAAGCGGACTCGCTCTGGATAGAAGCGTCATGCTAAAAAGAAAACGGTGGGTTCAATGTGGATACGACAGGGCAGAGAAGCAAGGACAACTATATAAAGTTGAACCCTTTGCTGTCCATTTATTCAGCACGTCGGGTCCAATTTATTTTCACACGCCCAGTTTATTTTAGATGCACTACTTAAAAGTATTTTTTTTCATAGTAAAACAGGTTTAAAAGGCACGGCATATCAACAGGACACTCGGTACTGCATCTCCACCCCTTGTTCGCTGTCTTTATAACATACCTCTTCATAGTCGTGCATACTGATAAATCATCTCCTCAATGCTATCCAAGTCATTATTTTATTACTATAACATCTCAAAAAGCTCTGCAAATGTCAGTGATATTCTTTGAGCGCTGGATGCAGAAGCAGCTATCTTGTTTGTTTATGGCTGTGTTATCTCTGTGGTGCCGGGGCTATGTGTTGCTCAGATCATGCCCTTTTTTTTTTTTCGGCTTCTCTCGCCGCCGATCGGTCTCACTCGGCCATTGAATGGTTTGCTCGTCTTTTTTCCGGAGAAAAAACAATTAGAGACCTGTGTTTTACGTCTTTTTGATGTCGGACAAGGTCCGACATCGGACCGGAAAGGGTTAAAAAACCAAATCTGTAGAAAATATACATAAAAAAAAAAATTAAAAAAAAATAAAATCCAAATACGTCATGTACTTGTATCGGTTCCCAATCCTGGATGTCCTGTGGGGAGTAATCACTATTTATTTATATAGATATAGATCTATCTCTCAAAACACGTGTTAAATACACCGTGTAACAATTATTTTTTTTTTTTTGGTTTCTGGGTAGTAAGTGTTATTTCCTAATTGCTTATGCCTCAAAAGTATAGAAAATGGCTTTTCCCCACAAACTTTGCTTTTGTGACCAGGGCAGTGATATTTTGAAATTTACCTATTTTCCAGAACATTCCAGATAGATTCAGTGCTGAGTAAACCTAGAGTAACTTCTAGAACTTTCCAGTAATATAAATAGTAGTATAAATACAGGGGCCTTAAGCCCACCAGTTCAGTTTAGTTCCAGCTGCCTAAGTGGATACATATCTGCATTTTTCTGAGATGGCATCAAGGTCATAGGAGACTTCAAAATGGTGGCATTCCTGATGGGTCTCCAAGGCGGTTTTGCCAAGTTTCCCTGCTATCTTTGCCTTTGGGACAGCAGGGACACGAGGCGCACTACCACAGGCGGGACTGGCCACAGCGGACCGAGTTCTCTGTGGGGAGGAACAACGTCAAGTGGGAGCCACTGGTGGACCCCCGGAAGGTGCTGATGCCACCACTGCACATCAAATTGGGCCTTATGAAACAATTTGTCAGAGCTCTAGATAAGGAGTCGGCAGCCTTCAAGTACCTTCAAGACTTCTTCCCTAAGCTGAGGCAAAGGTCAAAGCCGGTGTCTTCGTCGGACCACAGATAAAGAAGATCCTGGAGTGCAATGAATTCCCCAAGAAGCTCGCTAGTAAGGAGAAAGCGGCTTGGAACAGCTTTGTCGCAGTGGTTCGGGGCTTCCTGGGCAATCACAAGGCCGAAAACTATGTGGAGCTGGTTGAGACTCTGGTGAAGAACTACGGCACAATGGGCTGTAGGATGTCCCTCAAAGTCCATATCCTTGATGCTCATCTTGATAAATTCAAGGAGAACATGGGCGCGTACTCGGAGGAGCAAGGCGAGCGCTTCCACCAGGATATACTGGACTTTGAACGCCGCTACCAAGGACAGTATAACAAGAACATGATGGGAGACTACATTTGGGGGCTGATTCGTGAAAGTGATTTACGGTATAATCGTAAATCTCGAAAAACTACTCACTTCTAAATCTTTTGTAGTCATTTTTGTATTACTTTAGTATAAATACATGTTAATTTGGATTCATATGTTGTTTTTTTCTTATGTGAACGAAAAGACACAAATTTGTCCGTTTTCTCATTGGAAATAGGTAAATTTCAAAATATCACTGTCCTGGTCACAAAAGCAAAGTTTGTGGGGAATAATAGCCATTTTCTATACTTTTGAGGCATAAGCAATTAGGAAATAACACTTACTACCCAGGAACAAAAATTGTGTTACATAGTGATATCATTCCGCAACAAGTGAAAAAATAGATATGCAGCCCAACTACATAAAAAATGCTAGTGGAAATATGCTTTTATTGCATGGAGGTTTTACTTCTCGTATTTAACAGTCTAGTTATGATGGAGCTGTATGGGAACAGTGGGGGGGAAAAAAAACAAACAAAAAAACTCTAGTCTTCTGCAATCAGAAAATCTGCATTGTGTGTGAGTTCCTGGTAAGTGACGCATTTGTGAACTTTGCAAAGTCTTCTGGGAATTGTTCGGCGCGGTGATGTCGTAGCACTGTTATGGGCAGTCGCTGTAATGTCCTTCACGGCGCGGTTTTGGACTCGCTGTTATGTCATGTAATCAAATGGTCATGCTTTTAATTTAATAGAAATTAAAGCTGGTATGCGGCAGACTACTAGCTAGTGCACTGATAATCGGTAGCCTGTTCCAGCACAGAATTCAATGTTTGGTCAGGTGTGCTTACTATACTAATGACGCAAGAACCCTGAGACATTTTCCCAGTGCTGTGTAACGTGTGATCGACATGCAGTAAATATGTCTCAAAAAAGCAGGGTTTTTTTTTTCTTTCTTTTAAATATCTGAAGACAACATTAGGATAGCTGAGTTGTGTGCAGCAGAACAGACCTGATGCTACATTATATCCAACGATGAACTTTTTAACACACTTTAAATTAGGGCTGTCCATTGCAGTTCACTTGGCCGTTAGTCACTGAACCTCGTAATGGATCAAATCACTAAAAATGAATGGGAGTTTGTGGCAATGTGGTTTGCAGTGCGCAGGTGTAGTGGTGATGTGGTGTTCAGGATAAACAGACACAACAGTTAACAGGTAAAACAGCTCTTTATTTGGCTGGTTTGCGTGCCTGCAATGTGTATCACTCCGTGCAAAACAATGGGTTCAGTCCTGAAATAATACAACACGGTATATAATACAAACACAACACGGTCACAAGTCTGCAGTGAGTGTTCTTAGTGTAGGTTGTGAAATACAAGTAATGTGCACAGTAGTGATGTGAAGTCCGGGCTTGGAAACTGGCCCCTTAGCAACAGCTGTCGGATAGTTTAGCCATCTAACAATGATAAATACAACAGTTACTAGACAGGACAAAACAAACAAAACACTCACGGTTAGTAGACCGTTTTTTCCTCGTAGGTCTTTGCGTAACCATAACACAAGGAACAAATCGTTTGGCCACATCCCCTGATATACCTTCAGTCCCGCCCCCTTTGGTAGCGAGTGCAATCATGTATCCTCCAATCCATGATTGACACATCGCTTACCACATTAAGGTGATGACTTATGGTATTGTGACTCTGCCAAGTTCTTGGATGGCCGGCTTCTGACCGACTCTGGAATGAACTGCCAAACCATCCAGTCCGGGGCACATTGTTCCTGTTACACAGCGCCCTCACAGGTCGGGTGGGAGATTGTTTACTAGGATTCATTCTCTCTCTGTCACCAGAGGTTTATTTATTTTTTAAACATTCTGATGGCTCACTGGACAGAAAGACGCTTACTTGTCTACTGTCAAAGTGAGTTCCAGTATCACACACGAGTACATCTAGTCTGCTGTGTGCAGAACACACCTTCTCTTCTCGGAGTACACTAGCAGCTCTTCTGCTACAGACAACAAAAATACAACAACAAATTAAACCCACCAGTTTTGACAGAAATTCAGGATCGCTGCAAGCCCATGAGTCAAGCTAAGTATGATGATATAAGATTTTATTTTATTTATTTCTTTATTTTTTTTTTTTAAGGAGTAGGCCAGCGGCGTACCCAGTTAGCACACAGGCCCATCCAAATCTGCGCCTATGTGAATGCCAAGTTTAAGTACATTTTACGTATTTGTTTGTTTATTTTTTTTAAACTGTGGAGGCAGGAACTCAAGTTTAGGACAAAAAGGCTATTTTTAAAAATGTTGCAGGCTTTAGCCAATCAAAGCAAAGTATTGATTGTGATGCTATGTTTTGGTGGGATCTTCCTCTCACACAATGAATCATGTGCAGGCCACATTTGACAACTTGTGAGGCAGTTGGTGCAGATCTTTTGTAAGTCCCAGATGTTTCCATATTCCAACTTTTTATTTTAAATGTGAAGTTTTTTAAGCAAACTTGCAGACAAATTAGTAGTGCGGCAGTCAACGTGGCAAAACAAATGAGTATTTAATTTTTTTTGAGAGCAGTGTGGAATCATTTTAGATTGTCAACTTTGTGAATTTAACAGCCACATTCAAAATGACACACATGGCCTCATGAAAGCTGCGTCTGCATGGTTGCCAAAATTGGATGCATTCGGCAGGAGAGAGTCTACAGAACTGGCATGTACTTTGTACAACCTTAATATGGATGAAGCTGAAGTTTCAGTCAAATAACGCAAATCGACTGGGGGGGGGGAAATATCCAACACTAATTTAAGTTTTAATTGTATAGCTTTCCAAATATGCACACACTTTAAGAGTTTGGATCCTAATGACCAACTGTACACAGTGAATAGCATTAATACAGCTGTTGCGACCCTCAGTGCTGACAAGTCGCTGAAGAATATGCTGTCTCTCCTATGGTTTGAAATAGACCTGTGTAATTCTCTGTAGTATGACTATAATTGCAATACTCAACAGCAAGACGAGAGTATATTAACTAGGCTATGGTAAGTCATTTACTAGCTTTAATTGTATTTAATTGCTTAATGTAATATTAGTGTGTTCTCGCTGGTTTGGCTTTTTAAAGTGCATATACGGCGGATAATATGTACATTCATTTTTTGTCCACTTCAGACATTTTAAATGGATTTGCATGGGAAATTATTATTATTTATTTCTTAGCAGACGCCCTTATCCAGGGCGACTTACAATCGTAAGCAAATACATTTCAAATGTTACAATACAAGTAATACAATAAGAGCAAGAAATACAATAACTTTTGTTCAAGCAAAGTACAAGTGTGACAAACCACAATTCAATAATACAGCAGATAATAGTGATAGTTACATCAGGATGTGATTAAATACAAAGTACTACAGGTTAAACACTTGGCAGATTACAGTATTCTGAAGTACAGGATTAAATGCAGTAAAATAGGGGGCAGATAAGAGCAAAATAAAGCACATTTACATGAAGGGTGATGGTGTCCCAGGATACAAACAGAGGAGTTCTACAGGTGCTGTTTGAAGAGGTGAGTCTTAAGGAGGCGCCGGAATGTGGTCAGGGACTGGGCAGTCCTGACATCTGTAGGAAGGTCATTCCACCACTGCGGAGCAAGGGTGGAGAAGGAGCGGGCTCTGGAGGCAGGGGAGCGTAGCGGAGGTAGAGCTAGTCTTCTAGTGCAGGTGGAGCGGAGAGGTCGAGTGGGGGTGTAGGGAGAGATGAGGGTCTGGAGGTAGCTGGGTGCAGTCTGGTCAAGGCATCTGTAGGCTAGTACAAGAGTCTTGAACTGGATGCGAGCGGTGATCGGGAGCCAGTTTTTTGTTAGTTTGCAGTTTTTGGATATGATGACAGGTGTGTTTTTTTTTTTTTTTTTTTTTTATGTTCTCTTCAATTAAGTTTTTATTTATTTTTGATTAAGTGAACAATTTAAGTTGTGCTGCATATTTAAGCAGTGTTGTAAAATAAGAATTTTAAAGTTACATTTCTTTTCTACTGTACAGTATAGGTAGAAGTTATAATACACAATGTTTGACAGCAAATAGCTATAAAAGTTAATGTCACGTATTTTTTATATATATATATATATATATATATATATATATATATATATATATATATATATATATATATATATATATATATATATATATATATATATATACACAGTGCCTTGCGAAAGTATTCGGCCCCCTTGAACTTTGCGACCTTTTGCCACATTTCAGGCTTCAAACATAAAGATATGAAACTGTAATTTTTTGTGAAGAATCAACAACAAGTGGGACACAATCATGAAGTGGAACGAAATTTATTGGATATTTCAAACTTTTTTAACAAATAAAAAACTGAAAAATTGGGCGTGCAAAATTATTCAGCCCCTTTACTTTCAGTGCAGCAAACTCTCTCCAGAAGTTCAGTGAGGATCTCTGAATGATCCAATGTTGACCTAAATGACTAATGATGATAAATAGAATCCACCTGTGTGTAATCAAGTCTCCGTATAAATGCACCTGCACTGTGATAGTCTCAGAGGTCAGTTTAAAGCGCAGAGAGCATCATGAAGAACAAGGAACACACCAGGCAGGTCCGAGATACTGTTGTGGAGAAGTTTAAAGCTGGATTTGGATACAAAAAGATTTCCCAAGCTTTAAACATCCCAAGGAGCACTGTGCAAGCGATAATATTGAAATGGAAGGAGTATCAGACCACTGCAAATCTACCAAGACCTGGCCGTCCCTCTAAACTTTCAGCTCATACAAGGAGAAGACTGATCAGAGATGCAGCCAAGAGGCCCATGATCACTCTGGATGAACTGCAGAGATCTACAGCTGAGGTGGGAGACTCTGTCCATAGGACAACAATCAGTCGTATACTGCACAAATCTGGCCTTTATGGAAGAGTGGCAAGAAGAAAGCCATTTCTTAAAGATATCCATAAAAAGTGTTGTTTACAGTTTGCCACAAGCCACCTGGGAGACACACCAAACATGTGGAAGAAGGTGCTCTGGTCAGATGAAACCAAAATCGAACTTTTTGGCAACAATGCAAAATGTTATGTTTGGCGTAAAAGCAACACAGCTCATCACCCTGAACACACCATCCCCACTGTCAAACATGGTGGTGGCAGCATCATGGTTTGGGCCTGCTTTTCTTCAGTAGGGACAGGGAAGATGGTTAAAATTGATGGGAAGATGGATGGAGCCAAATACAGGACCATTCTGGAAGAAAACCTGATGGAGTCTGCAAAAGACCTGAGACTGGGACGGAGATTTGTCTTCCAACAAGACAATGATCCAAAACATAAAGCAAAATCTACAATGGAATGGTTCACAAATAAACATATCCAGGTGTTAGAATGGCCAAGTCAAAGTCCAGACCTGAATCCAATCGAAAATCTGTGGAAAGAACTGAAAACTGCTGTTCACAAATGCTCTCCATCCAACCTCACTGAGCTCGAGCTGTTTTGCAAGGAGGAATGGGCAAAAATTTCAGTCTCTCGATGTGCAAAACTGATAGAGACATACCCCAAGCGACTTACAGCTGTAATCGCAGCAAAAGGTGGCGCTACAAAGTATTAACTTAAGGGGGCTGAATAATTTTGCACGCCCAATTTTTCAGTTTTTTATTTGTTAAAGTTTGAAATATCCAATAAATTTTGTTCCACTTCATGATTGTGTCCCACTTGTTGTTGATTCTTCACAAAAAATTACAGTTTCATATCTTTATGTTTGAAGCCTGAAATGTGGCAAAAGGTCGCAAAGTTCAAGGGGGCCGAATACTTTCGCAAGGCACTGTATATAATATCTATATCTATATCTATATCTATATATATATATATATATATATATATATATATATATATATATATATATATATATATATTTTTTTTTCTAGAGAAGTGTTTTTACTAGTACTACATTATTCTTTGTATTCATTTTCTGAAGTAAATCCAGCAATTAAACAATACGTTCATTTTTGTCAAATAAAAGTAAACAATATCTGTTCATTTTAACATTTAGAATTATAAAACAGTTTAAATGTAGGCCCTATGTCTTGTTCGCTTACCTGCACTATCATCAGTAATCCTATCGGTATCGGCCGATGTGGATAGATAACCATCGGCTATCTGTATTGGCCAATAAATCTTTATTGGTGCACACCATACTAGCTAGTATAGCTCCTCCTATTCTCCTTAGGAAGTGGGAAGGCTTGTGTCTGTTTGTATGAATAAGAAATATCATGTGTAGACCCAGTGGTTTTCCGTTTAAACGTTTACTGTTTTCCGTTTCATAACAGTAATTTCTGTGTCTGTTCATGTATTTATTACTTGATATTTATATACTGTACTTTTACTTTCAAGCTATGTTCAAGTAAATGCCAATACCTTTATTTTATTTCAATCAAGCAACAGTTAAAGTGAAAAACTACTAAACATGAGAAAAAAAAAAAATTGTTTCCATAGCACTTTTAGATTTAACTGCTGGGCCCTTGGGCCACTGAGCTAGTGTTTTTACTGGCCCGGATGCAATTTTATCTGGCCCAATATAGTTATATATTCTTTCATGATGGTTTTTATTTTCAGTGTGTTTCTAACTGTGTATGGTAACCAAAGAGAGCCCACGTCTCAAAGTGGCTAAACGAAGCCTTTAAATATGTTACTTCAGCCATTTAACATGCACACATTTGTGTTCTTGTCAGAAAATGAATATACTATTAAGATTTGAAAATGTATGTGTACAAATGATACTCGTTTTTTCACAAGCAAACCCGCAACCAAGCTGTTACCATACGGTCACAGCAACGCTAAAACTGAATTATAATAATCCTAATTAGGGATGAGTCAGTGTAGTCGAATACATGATTACACAAGAATTATTCGAATAGCATATTACATATTATACACAAAAAAACCCTTATACATTAGCTACTAGTAGAAGAAAATGTCTTCTTTTTTTAGTGCTGACTCTTAAGTGTTATGACAGTCTTAAACCCGTTATTTGCATATTAAACATAAGGACCCTAATTGTGCAATATTTGTAATAGCAACATTCTACAGTAATCGTGTCCTGTTTGAAATTGTTGCCAATTTTATTGCCTTGTTTTTAGCTAATGTTAACAGATCCCTGCTTGAGTTCCTCTGTAATGACTGTACACAGCAGCTTCTGCAGCTGTTGCTAGCCAGTCGTGAAACAGCTTCTGGGAGCATGGCACCGGCAAACTTTGAATGTGTGAACTGAAATAAAATGTATATAGCAAGTGCTAAAAAGTAATCCAAACTTGCATAACATTGAAATTAGAAAGGTTACATTTAATTGGTAAAAAGGCAAGGATACTTGGAGTTGGAAAGAAGTTATTTTTCTGCAGTTCGATGTAAAACGTCTACTGTTGACTTTCTGTAAATGGATGGAGTAACATCAACATTTGCACTGACCATTCAAGTACAACCAGGTATCCTTGTTGAATTATTTACAGGTTATTGAATAAACAAAGTAACTTGACTTAGATTCATCTGATGTTTACTTGATGGCTAGTTGTAATTAGTAATGTTAAACTATTGTAATGTTGGAATGTAGGCCTAATCTATTGTTTTGGCCAGGTTACAATATTTACACTATTAACCCTTTGCGGTCCATTTATTCAGCGCATCTCAGACACGCCAGGTCGAATTTATTTTCACACACGCAGTTTATTTTAGACGTGCTGTTTAAGTGTTTTTTTGAGTTTTTTTTCACAGTGAAACAGGTTTTAAAGGCACTGCATATCAGCAGGACACTCAGTACTGCATCTCCAGCCCCTCCCCACCCCTTGTTCGCTGTATTTTTCCCATACCTCTTCATAGCCGTGCATACCGATAAATCATCTCCTGATCACTCGTTTTATCACCAAACTCCTCAATAATGCGATCCAAGTCATTATTTTATTACTATAACATCTGAAAGCTCTGGAAAATGTCTGATTTATTTGAGCGCTGGATGCAGACGCAGCAATATTGTTTGTTTATGTCCGTGTTATCTATGTGGTGCCGGGGCTATGTGTGTTGCTCAGATCTGGCCCTTTTTTTTTCGGCTTCTCTTGGCTCCTGTCGGCCATTGAATGGTTTGGTTTTCTCCGTTTTTTCCAGAGAAAAAATGACTAGAGGTTGCTGTATGGTGTGTTATTTTATTCTGAATATACTACAGCAAAAAAAAGTGGTGGTTTGCACAATATTATGCTACTGTTGCTTTTGGACGTTGTGATGTTGCTTTAACTGATGTTGCTGCGCATTGAGTTCTGTATTTTAATTCAGTAAACGGAAGGAAAAACTTGTGCCTAAGAAAATAGGGTATTGAACGAAGAAATCTCGTCTTGGACATTGTTTGTACACTTTGTGAACTCTGCTAAACTTTACCGGCTTACACTGTTATGCTGTCTGCTTGTACACACGCATTTGCCTTTTACTCTTGGGAGCATAAGGGACCAGAGTTCGGGTAATCGGATACACAAAAATGTTGCAGCCTGTGTATTCAAATAGGAAACTATTTGAAATTTCTGTCCCTAATCCTAATAATAAACACTAGTAAAACAATCTTCATAACACAAAATAACAATCCTTCTCAGAGTGTTGTCGCTTGTGTAGCCTCTCCCAAGTCAGCGCCAATCTTGCTGAGTGATACCAACGAGTCCTGGAAAGATTGTGAATGGCATTTTTGACCTGAACACATCAGATCCCAAATCAAAAAGTTAGACAATTCTATTGTGTATCTGGGTATCGATCGGGACATCTTGCTGTGAGACTAGATATGATGTAAACAAAATGTTGAATTCACAACAAATAAAGCTGCTGTTTTATCTGAAAGTCTGGGAAACTGACGCCAAACAAGGCAGAACATTACTTTTTTTTCACTGTCATAATGAAGCCAGATGAAGCCTCCTCTCTAAATGTTCATCTTCCTTTTTTTCCCATAATTCCTTTATTTTGATTTCAGAGCTTTCCTTTTGGCTTATTGGTTGCTTAGTTGTAGAAAACGCGATTTGTAAAAGATTTGCCATGTCGCAGGAACGAGTACCAACACAGCACTTCGGTACGTAATCTCAGATTCTAACTGTACAACAAATATGACGTGCGGCGGGAAAGTTAGTTTGTAGTTATGTTTTTAAAAATGTAAATTAGTTTTCAGCTTTTTGGCACACAGGCCCATTTTCCTGGATTCATGAAACGGAATCCATGTGCACTATATACAGTGCCGTGAAAAAGTATTTGCCCCCTGTCTGATTTTCTGTATTTTTGCACATTTTTCACATTGTATTTGGTCAGATTTTTATTTGGGTTGTAGTAGTATATAGAGGGAGTCTGAAAAAAAATGACACCAAAGTTTGGTGCTTCTTTCATTTGTTTGGTGTGCAAGGTAATCAAACATGCAATCTTCAAGTGAAAAAGTTATTGCCCCCCCCCCAAGTTAACTCAACCCAATTAAAGGGATAATTAGGGTCAGCTGTTTGAGTACTTTGGTTAACAACCAGGCCTGATTTGGGCCAGCCCTGCCCAATATAAATCTGACTAACTTTGGCCCTTACCATCAGAGTGAAGTTGTCAGCACACAGGTTCTAGAGGCACATCATGCCACGAACAAAAGAAATTCCTGAAGACCTCCGGAAAAAAGTTGTTGATGCCTATCAGTCTGGAAAGGGTTACAAAGCCATTTCTAAGGCTCTGGGGCTCCACCTAACCACAGTCAAAGCCATATTGTCCAAATGGAGAAATTTTGGGACAGTAGTGAATCTTCCCAGGAGTGGCCGTCCTGCCAAAATCTCTCCAAGAGCAAGCCGTAAAATCTTCCAAGAAGTCACAAAGAACCCTAGAACAACATCCAGGGATCTGCAGGCCTCTCTCGCCTCGGCTAAGGTCAGTGTTCATGACTCCACCATCAGAAAGACAGTGGGCAAAAATGGGATTCATGGCAGAGTAGCAAGGCGGAAACCATTGCTCACTAAGAAGAACATGAATGCTCGTCTCAAGTTTGCCAAAAAGCACCTGGATGATCCTCAAGAGTTCTGGAACAATGCTCTATGGACAGCTGAGTCAAAAGTGGAACTTTTTGGCCGTCATGGGCCCCGTTTATGTCTGGCGAAAACCAAACACTCCGTTCCACAGTAAGAACCTCATACCAACGGTCAAGCATGGTGATGGTAGTGTCATGGTTTGGGGATGCTTTGCTGCATCAGGACCTGGACGCCTTGCCATCATTGAAGGAACCATGAATTCTGCTCTGTATCAGAGAATTCTACAGGAGAATGTCAGGCCATCCGTCCGTGAGCTGAAGCGCAGCAGGGTCATGCAGCAAAACAATTATCCAAAACACACAAGCAAGTCTGCATCAGAATGGTTGAAGAACAAGAAATTTAAAGTTTTGGAATGGCCTAGTCAAAGTCCAGACCTAAAACCCATTGATGTTGTGGCAGGACCTGAAACGAGCAGTTCATGCTCGAAAACCTACAAATGTCACAGAGTTGAAGCAGTTCTGCATGGAGGAGTCGGCCAAAATTCCTCTACGGCGCTGTGAGACTAATCAATAACTACAGGAAGCATTTGGTTGCAGTTATTGCTGCTAAAGGTGGCGTAACCAGTTATTGAGTCTAAAGGGGCGATTACTTTTTCACACGGGGGCATTGGGTGTTGCATAACTTTCTTTAATAAAATAAATGAAATGTATCAATTTTTTGTGTTTTGTTCACTCAGGGTCCCTTTTATCTAATATTGGGTTTTGGCTGAAGATCTGATAAGTGTCAAATATGCAAAAATGCTGAAAATCAGACCGGGGGTAAATATTTTCATGGCACTGTATTTTATACTAGTTAAATGTAACCGCCCCAGTCGGGCCTGTGGTGCTTCATAACTACAGGCCAAACTGCGATCTCTACTGGCCACCGGGCCATGGTTAATGTTGAATCGTGCATAGAGAAATAATTCTCGTCAGGGCCGGTTATATATAACTTGCCACTCTAGACAAACCCTAGCATGGCACCCCTATATCAATCCGGTAATGATTTATTTTATCTTCAAATCAATAGGTATTTTATTTAGTTTGTACTGTGCAATTGCTCTGTCTGCTTGTAACATGGTTTCTGTTTTGAAAAAGTGTACGATCTACGTACAGATTAAGTTTGGTTTCCCACGATATATGGAATTTTGAAATGACCTTTTCAACACTTCAATAAAGTCATCATTTAACCCTTTGCGGTCCATTTATTAATTGCCCGTCAGGCACGCCAGGTCTAATTAATTTTCACACGCGCAGTTAATTTTAGACGCGCTGTTTTAAAAGTGTTTTTTTCTACAGTCAAACGGGTTTAAATGGCCCTGCATATCAACAAAGCACTCACTAGGCATCTCCAGCCCCGCCCCACCCTTTCGTTTTCTATAGCGTTCACCTATGTAAGAAATAAATAATAATAATAATAGTCGTACATACCGATCGATCATCTCCGGATCACTCGTTTTATCACCAAACTCCTCAATAATGCGATCCAAGTCATTATTTTATTACTATAACATCTGTAGTTTTTTCTCTGGAAAAAGCCGAGAAAACCATTCAATTGCCGAGTGGGAGCGACAGGAGCCGAGACAAGTCGGGGGGGAAAAAAAAAAAAAAAGCGTATTTCATGAATAGTCATACATGGTATCAGGTATCAGATAACGGGGCGGTCGTAAGTAAACAAGCTGGCTGACTGAATCAGCGCACAGAGAACACGGACATTTGCAGAGCTTTTTTGAGATGTTATAGTAATAAAATAATGACTTGGATTGCATTATTGAGGAGTTTGGTGATAAAACGAGTGATCTGGAGATGATCGATCGGTATGTACGATTATTATTATTTATTTCTTACATAGCTGAACGCTATAGCAAACAAAAGGGTGGGGCGGGGCTGGAGATGCCTAGTGTGTGCTTTGTTGATATGCAGGGCCATTTAAACCCGTTTGACTGTGAAAAAAAATACTTTTAAACAGCGCGTATAAAATTAACTACGCGTGTGAAAATTAATTAGACCTGGCGTGCCTGATGCGCGATTAATAAATGGACCGCAAAGGGTTAAGGGAGGAGCGAAAACTGCGTAGTGTAGGGGACTGTTTTATATTGACTGGGAGTTTATTCTAATGAAGGGGAGTCAGGAGGGAAAAGGAACAGAAACTGGATTGGGCACAGGGCGAGGGTGGGACCGAGAGGGACAACAGAGTTTGAGAACGTAAGGGACGGGAGGGAACATAGTAAGTGATAAGTGCAGCCAGGTAGGGTGGGGCGAGACCATGGAGGGATTTGTAAACTAGAGTAAGGAATTTAAATAAGCAGTGATAGTAAACAGGGAGCCAGAGTAGCTGGAGGGGAGGTATGAGAGGAGTGAGGGAGGTTGAATATGATGCTGGCAGAGGCGTTTTGAATTTGCTGTAGTGGTGTGAAGGCGTAAGAGGGAAGGCGGGTGAAGATGAGAGCATGAACCAGGAGTTTAGTGGCAGAGAAAGAGATGGAGGGGCGTATTTTGCGGATGTTAAATAGGTGGAATTGGCAGGTTCGTGTAGTGGCCGAGATATGATCAGCAAGGGGAAGGGTCGCATCAAAGATGACGCCGAGGTTGCGAGCAGTGTTAACCGGAATGAGGGATGGGAGGAAATGAAATGGTGGGGGTGGGAGGGGGAGAAGAAAAGGATTTCAGTTTTTGATGGGTTGATGAGGAGGAATTGGCGTGCCATCCAAGATTGGATAGCAGTCAGGCAAGCAGTTATACGGGCGGAAAGGTCGGGTGAAGGAAGGGAAGGAAAAGAATATCTGGGTGTCGACAGCAAATAAATGGTGGGGGAAGTTAAATGAAGAGATTAGAGCTTCAAGAGGTGAGGTATACAGAGAGAATAACAAGGGTCTGAGGACAGAGCCCTGGGGAACACCAACAGTCAAAGGGGAGGGGGAGAGGTGAGGCTGTTGAAAGCAACAGCAGAGGTGCGGGAGGATAGGTATGAATGCAGCCAGCGAAGGGGTGTTCCAGAAATGCCGAGGTTGGAAAGGGTGGAGAGGAGGATGGGATGATTGACTGTGTCAAAGGCAGAGGAAAGATCAAGGAGAATAAGAATTGAAGAGAGGCCAGCCTGGGTGGAGTTGGCCAGATGATTCTGGACAGTGAGGAGGGCAGTCTCCGTGGGATGGGAAGGACGGAAACCAGATTGGAATCGGGGGTAGAGGGAGTTGGCGGATGTGTATTGCGATAGGCGTACATGAACTAGACGCTCAAGGAGTTTTGAAAAATATGGAAGGAGATATTGGAAGGTAGTTGGCAGGGTGGGCAGGGTCGAGAGTGTTTTTTTTTAACAGAGGAATGATGGTAGCTGATTTAAAAGAGGTAGGGCAGATACCGGTGGACAGGGAGGAGTTAAAGAGGGAGACTAGATAGGGGAGGATAAGAGGGAGTAAAGTGGGTATGAGGGAAGCAGGGATGGGATCCAGGAGGGGAAGAGGTTGGGTGGGCCTCGGAAATGATGGAGGAGAGTTCAGAATAAGATGTGGAGGGAACGTCAGTAAAGGGGGCATTAAGAGCAGATGGAGGTAGAATGGGGAGCTGGAGATGGGGGCTAGTCTGGGGGAGAGTCCGGAGATGTAGACGAATAGTACTGATTTTGGTTGAGAAATAGTGAGAGAAATCACTAGCAGTGAGGGTTGGGAGGACTAAAGATTGGGGTAATGTAAGAAATTCATCAGTAGTAAGAAATGTACCTGATAACTTTACTTAATGATTATTTTTTTCCTCCGTGATTCACAAACTGTTGGAAAAAATTGATCAATTTAATTCTCTGTGGGAGTTTAAATATTATTCTGTTTTCTTTGCACACAGTACAGTAGCTACGTTTTATTTTTAGCTTAAATCGTTTGAGTTAGCGTCCTCCTCCATACAAACCTATAGAGCCATAAGGTTTGTAGTAAAAACACAAAACAAATATTAAGTTAAACTTTTTTTTAAAACTTAAACTGGAAACAGACAATCAATTTCTCTAAAGAAAAAACAGTTCACGACGAACAAAACAAAATGAGAAGTCCACCACAAAGTTGCAGAAGTAAAATAATGTACAAGACCCAATGTATCGGCTATTGCATATGATGGATATTTGCATACTATTTTCTTAATGGTGGAAAATGTGATAAATTAAAGATGAAAGACCTATAACAGTATAACATACCAATTTTGAATAGGCGCTTCCGTGTTTTCAAAACGGAAGTTGTTTAGGCATCGCAAGCAAGTGCAGTGCACTGTGTACCTGAAAATAACACTACACTGGCAATGTTTGCACTTCCTGTAGCACAGTGCCAGCATTTGTCACTCAATGTTCTAACTCCTTCTCCTTAAAATATTTTGATTTATCAAAACGAATTGTGGGCTACATATGTTTCTTTTGGAATTTTTTTTTTTTTGTAATTTAGGGGTCGACAATTGATTTTACCCTGTTTTTTCTCCTAAATTGATATGTCCAATTGTATTTTAAGCTCCGCTCACTGCTACCGCCCCTGCGCTGATTCGGGAGTGGCGAAGACGAACACACTCTGTCCTCCGAAGCATGTGCCGTCAGCCGACCGCTTTTTTTTTCATTCTGCAGGCCCGCCATGCAGCCAACCCAGAGCTACAGCGTCGGAGGACAACGCAGCTTGCTGGCAAGCCCGCAGGTGCCCGGCCAGCCTACAAGGGTTGCTGGACACCCTGGCCGACCTAAGCCCTCCACCCCTGGGCGGCATTCGGCCAGTTGTGCGCTGCCTCCTGGGAACTCCCGTCCCACGGTTGGCAGTGGAATAGCCTGGACTCGAACCGGCGACCTCCAGGTTATACTGCGCATCCTGCACTCCACGCAGAGCGCCTTTACTGGATGCACCGCTCGGGACTGGTCGTTCAGTACATTAGCTTGATTCGGTGCAAGAAAACTAAACCAAAAAATACTCTCAGTGGAAACTCTTCCTGCGAGCATAGCTGACTGCGAAAGTGGATTCACATACCTGTCAAGGTTTAGTTTTCAAAATAAGGGAGCTTTTGTAAACTGAAATCCTAGCGGCCTGGATTTAAGTGAATACCTACATAACACAAAGGCATACGACTATGTTCCACTTTATTACTTGGTGATAGAATGATCGACTGGTGAAACAATGCTCCTGTAATGTGTTTTTTTTTTTTTTTTTTTAGGAGTACAAAACTGAAACGGATAATAGCAGAGCAATTTATATTTAAAAAAATGGATGTTTGTTTAATCGTTCTGATTGTGTTTTCCCGTGTAAAGTGATAACACATAGCTGATCTATTTTTTTTTCTTTGGTGTACATTTAACATGTTTTGAGATGACCAATATAAAGAAAACACGTAGTTATCACAGTAATACAGTACTGGTAAGAAAATAGTTACTTTCAGATATTTATGTACATTTTTAGCAGTTGGACATGTGTAAAAGTAGCTGACAGCAGTGAAGTGGACGTTAAATATTGATATATTAATTGGATTGTTAGGGAACTTTGAAATAAAGTACCTACCTGCTTAACCTTGTTCATGGAACAGTATTTGAAATGCATCAACTGCAATGTTTTCGATGTTCAGGTATGCTTTTACAATTCACACACACAAGTACATTTAAGAGCTTTGTCTAGGAAATTTATTTATGGCAACCGTGAAGACTTTTCAGAGTTATTCAGCTGATCTGAACATTTTGTTATAATTTTGTAATACAGTATTTACAAGGCAATCCATAATGATGTGTGGCAAATCGTGAATATAAATATTTCTCTGGTATGTGGTCGCATTTAAAACTATTTTGCAAAACAACTACTAGTGCTTGGCGATACTCGGACGCCGACAATTTATATGAAACTGAAGATATTGTTTGCGCAAGGTTTCTGGAAAATTGCATGAGTGAAAACGAGGCCGCGCACATGATCAAGTTTTCATAAGAACATAAGAATTTACAAACGAGAGGAGGCCATTCAGCCCATCTTGCTCATTTGGTTGTTAGTCGCTTATTGATTCCAGACTCTCATCAAGCAGCTTCTTGATGGATCCCAGGGTGTCAGCTTCAACAACATTACGGGGGAGTTGGTTCCAGACCCTCATAATTCTCTGTAAAAAAAAAAAAGTGCCTCCTATTTTCTGTTCTGAATGCCCCTTTTATCTAATCTCCATTTGTGCCTTGTTTCTATTTTCAGGTCAAAAAAGTCCCTTGGGTTGAGATTGTCAATACCTTTTAGAATTTTGAATGCTTGACTCAGATCGCCGGGTAGTGGTCCTTGTTCAAGACTGAATAGATTCAATTCTTTAAGCCTGTCTGCATGTGACATGCCTTTTTTAAACCCGGAATAATTCTGGTCGCTCTTCTTTGTACTCTGTGTAGAGCAGCAATATCCTTTTTGTAGCAAGGTGACCAGAACTGACTACAGTATTCTAGATGAGGTCTTACTAATGCATTGTACAGTTTTAACATTACTTCCCTTGATTTAAATTCAACACTTTTCACTATGTATCAGAGTATCTTGTTGAACTTTTTTATTGCTTCCCCACATTGTGTAGATGAAGACATTTCTGAGTCAACATAAACTCCTAGGTCTTTTTCATAGATTCCTTCTTCAATTTTAGTATCTCCCATATATTTATAATGCACATTTTTATTGTCTACGTGCAGTACCTTACACTTTTCTATATTAAATATCATTTTCCATGTGTCTGCCCAGTTCTGAATGCTGTCTAGATCATTTTGAATGACCTTTGCTGCTGCAACAGTGTTTGCCACTCCTCCTATTTTTGTGTCGTCTGCAAATTTAACAAGTTTGCTTACTATACCAGAATCTAAGTCATTAATGTAGGTTAGGAATAGCAGAGGACCTAATACTGATCCCTGTGGTACACCACTGGTTACCTTGCTCCATTTTGAGGTTTCTCCTCTAATCAGTACTTGACCAATAACTGCAACTTAACCATGCAGCAGTTGTTGCAGTCAATAAGGCCACTACAGTTCACTACGGTGTATTTGAAAGACGCTTACTTTCACGTCCCAATAAAATCAGGGCAGAAGGAGTACTTCAGGTTCGCTTTCTAAGGGACAGCGTACGAGTTTCGGGTTCTACCATTCGGCTTCTCTTTAGCCTCCTGTACATTTTCAAAGTGCATGGAGGCTATTCTGGCCCCATTGAGACTCATGGGCATCAGAGTGCTCAATTACCTGGATGATTGGCTCATTTGTGCTCAATCTACAGCGCAGGCAGGGGCTCACACGAAACTTATCACAGATCACGTGTTCCGGCTGGGTCTGTCGGTGAACTATGCAATTTGCCAGCTCACACCTTCATAGACAGCTCCTATTTAGGAGTGTGTCTGGATTCTAAGACTATGTTGTCCACTCTGTAGGAAGACAGAGTGCAGAGAATAGCCGCTTGTCTGAAGCTTTTCAGCGTGGCAAGAAGCTCACAATAGTGATGTTTCAGTGGCTTTTGGGCTTGATTGCAGCAGCTTCCCAGACCTTCCCCTTTGGGTCTTCTGCACATGTGCTCTCTCCAAGGCTGGTTCAACAGAGTTTTTCAGCCCGCATTGAACCGCGGCCATCTGCTGACAGTGTCTTGGCACTGTCCACCAGGATAGTGCCTGCAGACACAGCCTGCTCACCTACTCTTAGGCATAGCGCTGGACAGTGTTACAAGAAGGGAGGTTATCATCACAGATGCGTCCAGTCTCGGCTGGGGTGCCGTGTAGAATGGCAGGGTAGCGCAAGAAGTATAGCGTATACTATGGAGTATTCTGGAACTGTTTCTAGCCTTGCAGAATTTTTTACAGGAGGTACATGTGTTTGTCCGGACGGACAACACTACTGTGGTGGCATACATAAACCACCAGGGCGGCCTCAAGTCCACCAGTCTCCACCGGGTTGCACGCAGGCTGTTGCTTTGGGCGCACCGTTACCTTTGCTCACTGCGGGCAGTACATCTTCTTCCTGAGGTGACGAATTGGGCAGTGGACCTTCATTCAAGGACAGTCCCCAGTGCCTCAGAATCGAGGCTTCACCCAGAAGTGGTGAGCCCTCATTTGGAAACTGTTCAGGAGAGCACAGGTGGACCTGTTTGCCTCCCAAGAATCGACCCATTGCCCATTTGGTTCTCAATAACGGGAGCCGGGATCCCCGCAGGCAATAGATGCCTTGGCACACCAGTGGACGAGGCAGCTTCTGTATGCCTTTACTCCACTCGCCATGCTCCCGCTGTGCTTAGAAAAGATCAGGCAAGACTGGGCCAGGGTGTTATTAATAGCCCCTTATTGGCCCAGGAGACTGTTTTCATCCGTGATACAGCTCCTCCTTGGAATTCCACATTATGCACACGGTGGAGCTTGAGGCTTTTCATCCGCCTCTTTTCCAGTCTGATAGAGAGCGGCAGCTCCATACTCTTTGCCCGGCGCGGACACTAGCGTATTATGTGGACAAGACCAAAAGTTGGAGTCTGAACAGTATCTGTTATGGGGCTAAGTCCCATGGGGAAAGCTGTGTCTAAAGAGGCTATCAAGATGGATTAGATACGGTTCAGACTGCATATGAACGAGCCAACTTGCCCCCTCCAGAGAAGCTCACTGCCCATTCTACCAGGGGCATGGCAGTTTCGTGGGCTTTATTCCAAGGCGCATCTGTCAGAGACATTTGCGATGCTGCAGAGTTGGCTACGCCCCACCTTTTTTACGCGGTTCTATCGGCTGAATGTCGTGGATCCACAAAACCCTTGGTTTGGAACAAGTGTGTTAAGGGCTTCCTCGAGCTCGACCCTTACAGCATGAAATTAGAGGCGAGCCTTGTAGCTTTTCACTTGGTCTGCAATATTCCTTGCGACAGCTTTGGTATGTCTATCCATGAAGTAATGGTTACATTTTGTACTTGAAAGGGAACGTTAGGGGACAGGCACAACTGCATCATGGGCACTACATGCAGCTTTGGAATATCGATTTCAGGTTAGACGGTATCAAAGGATTAATACCCATGAGGTAATGGATACATTTCTATTTCCGGGAACCAGGGTTGTGATAACGTTTTCCCTATTGAATGCGTTTGTACTAAGTTTTGAGATAGACGTGTGTGTTGTATGTTTGTTGTTGGGGTGTGTGTGTTTTTTATTTATTTATATATATATATATATATAATATATATATATATATATTATACATACAGACGTGCTCAAATTTGTTGGTACCCCTCCACAAAAAACGAAGAATGCACAATTTTCTCTGAAATAACTTGAAACTGACAAAAGTAATTGGCATCCACCATTGTTTATTCCATATTTAATAGAAATCAGACTTTGCTTTTGATTTTTTATTCAACATAATATTGTAAATAAGAAAACAAATGAAAATGGCATGGACAAAAATGATGGGACCGCTAACCTAATATTTTGTTGCACAACCTTTAGAGGCAATCACTGCAATCAAACGTTTTCTGTAGCTCTCAATGAGACTTCTGCACCTGTTAACAGGTAGTTTGGCCCACTCTTTCTGAGCAAACTGCTCCAGCTGTCTCAGGTTTGATGGGTGCCTTCTCCAGACTGCAAGTTTCAGCTCTTTCCATAGATGTTCGATAGGATTCAGATCAGGACTCATAGAAGGCCACTTCAGAATAGTCCAATGTTTTGTTCTTATCCATTCTTGGGTGCTTTTAGCTGTGTGTTTTGGGTCATTACCCTGTTGGAGGACCCATGACCTGCGACTGAGACAGAGCTTTCTGACACTGGGCAGTATGTTTCGCTCAAGAATGCCTTGATAGTCTTGAGATTTCATTGTGCCCTGCACAGATTCAAGGCACCCTGTGCCAGGCGCAGCAAAGCAGCCCCAAAACATAACCGAGCCTCCTCCATGTTTCACTGTAGGTATGGTGTTCTTTTCTTTGAAAGCTTCATTTTCTTGTCTGTGAACATAGAGCTGATGTGACTTGCCAAAAAGCTCCAGTTTTGACTCATCTGTCCAAAGGACATTCTCCCAGAAGGATTGTGGCTTGTCAATATGCATTTTAGCAAATTCCAGTCTGGCTTTATGTTTTTCTTTCAAAAGTGGAGTCCTCCTGGGTCTTCTTCCATGGAGCCCACTTTCGCTCAAAAGGCGACGGATGGTGCGATCAGAAACTGACGTACCTTCACCTTGGCGTTCAGCTTGTATCTCTTTGGCAGTTATCCTTGGTTCTTTTTCTACCATTCGCACTATCCTTCTGTTCACTCTGGTGTCGATTTTCCTCTTGCGGCCGCACCCAGGGAGGTTGGCTACAGTTCCATGGACCTTAAACTTCTTAATAATAATATTTGCAACTGTTGTCACAGGAACCTCAAGCTGCTTGGAGATGGTCTTGTAGCCTTTACCTTTACCATGCTTGTCTATTATTTTCTTTCTGATCTCCTCAGACAACTCTCTCCTTTGCTTTCTCTGGTCCATGTTCAGTGTGGTGCACACAATGATACCAAACAGCACAGTGACTACTTTTCTCCATTTAAATAGGCTGAATGACTGATTACAAGATTGGAGACATGTGTGATACTAATTTTAAAGAAACCAATTAGTTTGAAATATCACTATAATCCAATTATTTATTATCTTTTCTAAGGGGTACCAACAAATGTGTCCAGGCCATTTTAGAATATCTTTGTAGAATAAACAATAATTCATCTCTCTTCACAGCTTCTTTGCTTTATTCTATGACATACCAAAGGCATGCAAGTATACATGATAAAATAGCTTTTAATTTCATCACTTTTCAGGAGGAATGAAGCATTATTTCAATGAGCTGTAAGGGTACCAACAAATTTGAGCACGTCTGTATATATACACTACCGGTCAAAAGTTTTAGAACACTTCCATTTTTCCAGTTTTTATTGAAATTTACGCAGTTTAATGTCTCAATGTACTCTGAAATTAAAGCATAGAACAAATAAACAATTGGAGATAAAAAAGAAATCATGGAATCATTTTGTTTAACAAAATTTAATCTAAATTTTTGACTCATCAAAGTAGCCACCTTTTGCAGATATAACAGCCGAACCACATTCGTGGCATTCTTTCTACAATGGAAATCGAATATTGTTCGGAACGTTCTTCCCAACACTGTTGCAGGAGTTCCCACAAATGTGTTGCACTTGTAGGTTGCTTTGCTTTCACCCTTCTGGAGACTACTGGCCATTCCATGATTTGAAGCCTACCGTCTTGTTCTTTTCTTCTAAGGTAGTTCTGACATAGCCTGGAGGTATGTTTTGGGTCATTATCTTGCTGTAGGATGAACCCCTGACCAACTAGGCGTATACCAGAGGGTATTGCATGGCGCTGCAAAATGCTGTGGTAGCAGTTTTGGTTCAGGGTGCCACTCACTCTGTGCAAATCGCCGACGCTGGATCCAGCAAAAGAGCCCCAGACCATCACGCTTCCTCCTCCATGTTTGACAGTTGGTGTCACGCACCGAAGATTTCAAATTTTGATTCATCGGTCCATAAGACCTTCTTCCAGTCTTCAGTAGTCCACTGGCAGTGCTTCATGCCCCAGGCAAGCCTCTTTTTCTTATTTTGCCATCTTAGCAATGGCTTTCTTACTGCCACTCGACCTGTCATACCTGCAGCTCAAAGTCTTCTCTTCACAGTTGAAACTGAGACTTGCTTACTTCGACCAGTGTTAAGCTGTGGTTGAAGCTGTTGTCATGTGAGCCACCTATCACGCAAGCTGTTTACTCTCAGAAACTTGTCTTCTGATTCTGTTGTGGCTTTGGGTCTGCCAGACCTCTTCCTGTCAGAGTTTCCTCCAGTTTCCAAGTGCCTTTTGATGGTGTAGGAAACTGTACTCACTGACACCTTGGCTTTCTTTGCAATTTCTCTAAAGGAAAGACCTACCCTTTTAAGGGTTATAATGGTCTGTCTGTCTTCCTTTGTTAATTGCCTTTTTCTCGCCATTATGAGAGCAATATACTCCTTCCTGCAGTACAATACTGTCCAAATAATGCTTAAGAGGGTGTAGTAACACAGTCTGTTCCAACACTGCTTTTATACAGACGGAGGGTTTGTAAGTAATCAACAAAAGTTGGGACACCTGTAGGAATTGTTAGCAACAACTTTCAAGGCTTAATTTACTTCCATTGCTGCAGAACAGCTATAAGTTGTTAACCCATTACTTGTTCCCTGAAAAAGGCCTTTTTGTATAACTCTGAAATGTACATTATTTTTCAGTTTTTGGTAACCTAAACTTTTTTTTTAACCTCTGGCAGTTTACCGCTTACCTTTGTACCATTTCAGGTTATTCACTGGACTTGAACTGCTTAAATTTCAATAAAAACTGGAAAAATGGGGGTGTTCTAAAACTGGTAGTGTGTATATATCTATATCTATATCTATATCTATATCTATATATATATATATATATATATATATATATATATATATATATATATATATATATATATATATATATATATATATATATATATATATATATATATATATATATATATATATATATATATATATATATATATATATATATATATATATATATATATATATATATCATTTCACCTAAGTCTGCATTCTAAATTTCACCACAAGAGGGCAAACTTGCACCACCCTCTAGTTAAAGACCAAACATATTTTCTTCCTGCTGGTTAATGCCAAGTACAGTGATATTTTGTTTCTTGTTCTAATATGTAGTGTGTGTGTGTGTCAGTATGTGTACAGTTCTTATTAGGTTATTTTAAGTAGACAAACATTACAGCAGAAAAGCTGCTTATACAGTTGTAACACTCTAATAAACACAGCAATAACAAATAGGCTTCCCCAGCCTTTGGCTTGGAAGCCTAATAATAAACACAGCAATAACAATAGTCTTCCCCAGGCTTTGGCTTGGAAGCAGAATAATAATAATAATAATAATAATAATAATAATTCTGGCCTGGAAGCCTAATTTAAGGCTTCTGATTTTCGGTTTTAACCGATAAAACACCAACAATAAACCCCAGAAAACCCCGGAAAAACTATGGAAATGGTTAATAAATTCGTGTTGACTTTATCATTTTTCCATTAAAAAATAAAACCGACTATAAAAATAATAATAAATGCATTTCCCAGTACTGCTGGGCAATGTCCCGCCTTCCTGACTTGCATCTATCATTGATCTGTTCTGAATACTTTAAACCCACCCCAACTAGTGAGTGACAGCGCATTCCTACATTTCAGATGAATGGCCTGCCACAAATTCATTTTATTAGTTATATGATTCCATTGCCCCCCCACCCCCCAACAGGCTACCTACTGGACTAAGATTTATTCTTTTAACCCTTTGAGTAGTACAAACGTACCGGTACGTTCACTTCTCTCTGGTCCCCACGGAGTATGAACGTTCTGGTACGTTCTGCAACTTTTAAACTTGAATTACTAAGCCTACAAAACTCTTGATAACGTGATATTGTAGCACAAGGATTCTGTAACACAATTTATTGGTCTCTTGTGCCTTCTGCCAGATATTGACCTGAATTACATACAATAAAACCAGTCACAAAAAATGTCAACCATGTCTGTAAACCAACGAAAATTGCTCCCTGAGAAGTATTCGACATAATACTGAATTCAGATTTAAATTAAAATACATACAATTCTTCCATTGATGTCAGTGAAGAATATTTACCATCACCATCAAGTGACAGGCATCCAGCAAAGAGGCGGTGCCAAGCTCTGTGCATTGCTCCATGTTTCAAGGAGTGTCATTTGCTGAAGCATTAGACACTCTCACTGCCTCTGCCCCACAACCTGTTTACCTGCATATGATTTATTCATCTCTCTCTCTCTCTCTCTCTCTCTCTCTGTGTGTGTAAATAGTTAATTGTAATCAATACATTTCTTTTGTCTGTTTCGTCAGTATTCATTACATACATACAAACATATACCTTTCAGCTTGTTTGTACGCTGTACTCGTAATAATCAAGTACATGCACAAGATACAAAAAAACCTCACTCCTGTAATTCTGAATTTCTGTGGAATGGCAAGCACCCACAAATCAAACTGAATACACTACAGCGCACCAAAATGGATGGAGACCTAGCAGTCCCACACTTTTTTCAGTTATGCCCACTAAAAATATGGATAAATCCACTGTCTGCAGTTCCCTGGAGAGAAATCGAGGAAGCATTCGTTTTTCCCATTAGACTACAAGATACTTTATTTGTAGGTCTCGCAAACAAAATATGTGCACTACCCTTTGGTCCTATCGTTGCAAATACAATACCAAACTGAAGGGCTGTAGAAAAGCATAAGGTATATAGCAAAAAACTAAATGGCACCAACACTCACCTATCTGGCATAATATTATTATTTTTTATTATTCATTTCTTAGCAGACGCCCTTATCCAGGGCGACTTACAATCGTAAGCAAGTGATAAAGTGCTCATGTTGGGTAATCAACCCTTTAATTCAAACCATGGTCTAAAAAAGGCATCAACACACTTAGTGACATATGATAAGGATGGGCTTATTTGTTTCCAGGATTTGACATAAATTTTCAATTTACCAGGATCATCTTTTTTTCTTCTATCTTAGACTGCGCTCTGCTTTGCACGCTTATGGGGTTTTCTGGGGGTCAGAACTTAATGCAACCTGCAATAGACTGGGTCTCAGGAACTGCCACTAGGGGGCTGGTCTCTGCGATACACTAACAACTTCTAAAAGCTTCATATAAGCAGCTGGCTATTATCAAAGTATGGGAAAAAAATCGAACCTCAGAGTATGGGTTGATTGATTGGAATGAGATCTGGGACAATATATTTAATGTGTCCAAGAAATCCTAATCATCGGCTAATTAATTTCCAAGTGTAGAAATCCCCTCAGACCCACTTTGGCACCTTAATGAACAATGATCAGGGAATGTCCAGAAGTTAGTTCTTTTTGGGGCCAAGTGACCTCTATACTGTGTGACATAATTGGAAGATCCAATGGTACTACTACTTTTAATGATGATTTGAGACTTCAAATAATTGTAGCTTGCTGGACTGACAGCAACAAAGAAATTGATAGTACAGTGCTGGCTCCTTCCTCATAGACTTCCTGTATGGCTGTGGTTGTCATTTGAACGATAATTATGTTCGAAATAGACTGCCAGAATAAATATGGAGACTTGGAGTGGCGCAGCGGCTGAGAGCCAAACTGGGGGAAAAAAATTGTGCATTACTGTATAATGGTGGTGATTTTGTGCTGTAAAAATTTGATCATCAAAAAATGAATAAACAAATAATACACAATTTAAAACAAACAAGATAAAGGTGTCTTAAATGTAGTATGCGGTGAATGCCTATAGATCTGAAATTTTGCTTTCAAAGAATACTAAAGATTTTATTTCACATTCATGTTGGAGGTGAATGAATTCCAGCTGTTAGAACACTCCCAAGTAGAGCTCACTGAGCCACTCGCAGCCTTCTACGGTTGCACTTGTTTATCTAAACATGCTTGTATCCTAGGTTTACAGCAAGGATATATTGCCATCAGGTATATTTAGGTTGCAAATGGCAACCTGGCAACAGGATTTCTGCCATGCTGGGTCTGCTGCATACAAAGGTGTTTTTATATACAAAGTTTAAGCAATGATGAGCGCATTAACAGAATATTGTGGTTCAGTGGAAAGCTTCCCATGCTCCCATCTAATCTGCGGTACCTTGCGGCATGGCACAGTATACCGTAGTTATGTGGTGCAGCCTAACACCAGTACGTTTTCCAGTGGGGCATGCCAGATAACTTTTAGGAATTTACTGGGCTGTACGCAGTTTTTCTGTTTTAGGATTTGTTTTAATACTTGCCCCTGCCCCCCACCTCTTTTGGGTAGTGTACTAACAAACAGGCTACTTGTGTTTTTATGAATGAATTTGTTGATCGAGAGCTAAAATCTCTATTTAAAAAAAAAAAAAATATATATATATATATTCTGCTCCCCGTATTAAATGCTATTTTAATTTTACATTTTTTGTTTCTTCTATTTACATATTCAAGGAATGGGACTGGATCCAAGTAAAAAAGTCATACCAGAACATAATTTCAGTTTAAATAGCATTTAATACAGCAGGGGAACGTCTTCTTTAATAAGATTTAAGAATAAAAGTTCACTGCTTTTTTAGTGTGTGTACTTCTGTACAAAAACAAACCCATGAATTGATATTTTTAACTTGCAGGATGCCCATAACTGTATTCCCGAGCTGGATGAGGAAACGGCAATGTTTGCAGTTTACGATGGACATGGAGGTACATACATGATTAGTTTCTTGAAATAATCTTGGACTCCATATAGAAGTGGCGCACTTGGTTCCACTGTCGTACTTGATCTCAATTTTGGTGGTGGTCTCTCCCAATTATAAATGTTTTACAGATGCATTTTATTGAAAAATAGTTCTGGGTTGCAAGAGAAATGTTTTACAACTTAATTGCTGTGTTATTTTAAATTTTAAACTGCTCCGTGCAAGTGTTTTGAGAATTTTTTATGGATTAAGCTACTCTACCAGGAAGGTGTGTGCATGTTTGTGTGCAAATTCAATATCTGTGGTAAGAATTTACAAACAACACAGTTCTCATACCGATTAAGTACACGTTAAGTGAAGTATATTTCTTTTAATTCGGTATGGAAGTAAAGACTGCATGGTTTTATAAATTAGTGAGAAACTAGCTTGTTTCTGAAATGAAAAGCAGTATCTTAATCGCTTTTAGTTGTAAATCACATTCATCATTGGTGATCAGTAGTAAGAAAATTGATGCAAGTATAGCTCCTGAAATTTATACGAGTGGGAGTTTTCTGTCTTAGATTTTTTGGGGGAACTGAAATTGAGGGACGTTTTCTTGATGTTACTACATGTATTGGGGTGTGTTAACCCATTTTTAGTTGTACTGTTTTATAATGTGCCACTACGTGGCGAATGCATTTTCATTACCATTCTCATATTGATTGCCCTCTTCAATACTTACATGTCTGTTGACTGTCGCTGGACGGTTAGTTAGTCTAGGCGGGCCTAATACTTGTAATTCCTGAACAGTGTTTTGCATTGTGTGTAACTGCTGAAGTATGAAAGCAATGGCAAAAAGGTATTTTGTAATCACCATACTAATGACAAATGACATGTGAAATTATTCGCAGCACAACTAAATAACCAAACCCTTCCAGGTGCCAAAGCCAACCATAGCAGATAATACCGCAGTTAATACCGTGTGTGTTTGTTAGTGAACACTGTTTGTCGCTTTATCATTATTCCTAATTGATTTCAGCAAGCAAGTTACAGAGGACAAAGAAGCACTCCATTAACTTCATATGTCAAAGATGTGTGGAACAAAAACAAACACATGAGTTGGCAAAGGATTTAAAAAGAAAATTATGCAGCACTTTAAAGAAGACTTGTTTTTTGTTGAATATTGATGAAACAACCAACTGTTCTAAGAACAAGATAGATGTCAAAGACGCCTATTTCCATATCGCCATAAAAACTGTCACACTTAAGTACCTGTGGTTTGCTTTTCAGGGAACAGCATACAGGTTTTGCCATTTTGGCCTCTCTACTCCATGCCTTTTCGAGGTGCAGGGAAGCTATTCTGGCCCCATTGAGACTTTAAGGTATCAGAGTACTCTATTATTTGGAAGACTGGTTCATTGTGCCCAGTCTCCAGCTCAGGCATATGCTCACGTTACTGTTCATCGGCCACCTTCTACGTTTGGGGCTTACGGTGAATCATGCAAAGAACCTACACTCGCTGCGGGCAGTACTTCTGCCCAGAGGGGAAGAACTGGGTAGCTGACCTCTTCTTAAGGAGGGTCCCAGCAGCTCAGAGTGGAGATGAACCCTGAGGTGGTAGTCTCATTTGGGAGAGGCTCGGGGGAGCAGAGATAGATGTCGTCTAGCTTCCCTAAGAATCAACCCACTGTCCCCTCTGGCTCTCCATAATAGTAGACAGTGTCCTGCTGGTGGTAGATGCCTTGGTACAGCAGTGGCCAAGGCAACTGTTATATGCCTTCCCTCCACTCGCTTTGTTCCCGCTGTGTGTGGAGAAATTCGGGCACCGGGCCAAGGTGCTTCTAGTAGCCCCATATTGGCCCAGAGGACTGGTTTAAATCCTGATGCAGCTTATAAGCGGCCAGCCGTGGAGACTGCCCAAGCACTGTGACCTGCTCAGCCAGTATGGGGACAAGTGGGGAGTTTTTCAGCTGTAGTGCTTGCCTAAGGGCTTTGACCCCATGACATGTCCCATGGCAGTTATGGTACAATTTTTGCAGGACCTGTTTGATGAGGGGAAATACCCCTCTACATTTAAAGGTCTATTGGGCAGCTATTTCAGCTTGCCATATCAAAATTAATTCAGTCTCTCCAGGAGCTCGGCTTCCTGGTGGGGCAAAACCATTTTAAAAGTGGGTAGGCGCTTCAGCTGCCTGTGAAGGACATTGTTCCTCGATGGAGGTGTAACGTGGTGCTCAATGCACTCTTGAAGCCTCCATTTGAGCTTATGCATTCAGGTGAGCTCAGATGTTATCGCTCAAGCAACTGTTTGGTTGCTATCACCTACGCATAGCTAGTGAGCAAGATGCAGGGCATCTCCTTGGTGAGAACCTGTTTAATTTCTACAGAGGCCAGAACAAGGGTTATGCTCCGTACCGATCCTTCCTTTTGCCAAACACTATCTCGGCATTACATGTGAACTAGTCTGTGGATTTGGAGACTTCTTTCCACCTCCTTCCAGTCTGACAGTGAGCTGCAGCTCCATACGCTCTACCCAGTGCGGGCCCTGGTGTGCTATTTGACAGGATAAAAAGTTGGGGGCAGTCCAGACGATGTGTTGTCTGCTCTGGGACAAAGTCCCATGATCTAGCCCTGTCTAGGCAGAGGCTGTCAATGAGCTGGCCAACTTGTCCTGTCCCCTCCAGGAAAGCTCACTGCTCATTCCTTCAAGGGTATGGCAATTTTTTTTGTGGGTTTTATTCCAGGGTGTATCTGTCAATGACATTTGCAATGCAGCAGTGTGGCTACTACCTATACCTTTTACTATGTTCTACAGGTTTAGGTCGTGGATCCACAAAACCCTGTTTTTTGGAACTAGAGTATTAACCCTTTGCGGTCCATTTATTAATTGCGCGTCAGGCACGCCAGGTCTAATTAATTTTCACACGCGCAGTTAATTTTAGACGCGCTGTTTTAAAAGTATTTTTTTTCCACAGTCAAACGGGTTTAAATGGCCCTGCATATCAACAAAGCACTCACTAGGTATCTCCAGCCCCGCCCCACCCTTTCGTTTGCTATAGCGTTCACCTATGTAAGAAATAAATAATAATAATAATAATAATAGTCGTACATACCGATCGATCATCTCCGGATCACTCGTTTTATCACCAAACTCCTCAATAATGCGATCCAAGTCATTATTTTATTACTATAACATCTCAAAAAAGCTCTGCAAATGTCCGTGTTTTCTGTGCGCTGATTCAGTCAGCCAACTTGTTTACTTCAGACCGCCCCCGTTATCTGATACCTGATACCATGTATGACTATTCATGAGATACGCCTTTTTATTTATTTATTTTTTTTTTCGACTTGTCTCGGCTCCTGTCGCTCCCACTCGGCAATTGAATGGTTTTCTCGGCTTTTTCCGGCGAAAAAACGACTAGACACCCGTTTATTGCGTTGCTATAATGATGTCGGACCCAGTCCGACAAAGGACCTGTGAGGAATAATTGCAATGTCGGACCCAGTCAGACAATGGACCGCAAAGGGTTAAGGGTGGCCTCAGGGTTAACCCTTACAAATAGACACAGAGGTGAGTTTCTCCCTCAATTGTTTAGCCCTAGCTACTTGTACTGGGATTCCTAATTGTAACACGCAAGGTGACTGTTGGCTTAGCCTTGTAGCATTCCAGTTGCTCTGCAATATTGCCTTGCAACAGCTTTGGTATTTATGCCCATTAGGGAAAGGTTACGTTTTCATAATTGATAGGGAACGTTAGGTTATTATCATAACCCTGGATCCCTGAAATAGAAATGTAACCATTAACCTTCAAGGTTGTTGCGTCCATGATTGTAACTAAATATACAGTGCCTTGCAAAAGTATTCAGACCCCTGACCAATTCTCTCATATTACTGAATTACAAATGGTACATTGAAATTTCGTTTTGTTTGATGTTTTATTTTAAAACACTGAAACTCAAAATCAATTATTGTAAGGTGACATTGGTTTTATGTTGGGAAATATTTAAGAAATAAACTGAAATATCTTGCTTGCATAAGTATTCAACCCCTGTGCTGTGGAAGCTCCCAGTTTACACCAATGAAAGAAATTGCCCTAACTATGACACATTTACCCTTGGCCTCCACCTGTGAACCATTGAAGTTGCTTTGACATTTTCTGGATAAAAACCCCACTGTTGAAGGATCATTGGTCAGGCTGTGAATCTGAAGGAAAATTGAAGACCAAAGAGCATTCTGCAGAAGTTAGAGATAAAGTAATACAAATGCATAGATTAGGGAAAGGGTACAAAATAATATCCAAGTGTTTGGATATCCCAGTGAGCACAGTTGGATCAATAATCAGGAAGTGGAAGCTGCATCACACCACCCAGGCACTGCCAAGAAAAGACCGTCCCTCAAAACTCAGTGCTCAAACAAGAAGGAGACTTGTGAGAGAAGCCACACAGAGAGGCCAACAATCACTTTGAAGGAGCTACAGAGTTCAGTGGCTGGGAGTGGAGTAATGGTGCACCAGTCAACCATATCAAGAGCTCTGCATAACACTGGCCTGTATGGGAGGGTGGCAAGAAAGAAGCCGTTACTCAAAAAGTACAATCTGTTAGCACGTCTGGAGTTTGCCAGAAAGCACGAGAGTGACCCAGCTGCGATGTGGGAAAAGGTTTTGTGGTCAGATGAGACCAAGATAGAGCTTTTTGGCCAAAACGCAAAGCACTATGTGTGGCGCAAACCTAACACTGCCCATGCCTCAAGACACACCATCCCTACAGTGAAGTATGGTGGTGGCAGCATCATGCTGTGGGGATGCTTCTCCTCAGCAGGGACTGGGCATCTTGTTAAAATTGAAGGAAGAATGGATGGAGCAAAATACAGGGAAATACTGCAAGAGAACCTGCTTCAGTCTGCTAAAAAACTGAAGCTTGGGAGGAAATTCACCTTTCAGCAGGACAATGATCCCAAGCACAAGGCCAAAGCAACATTGGAGTGGCTCAAGAACAAAAAGGTGAATGTCCTACAGTGGCCCAGTCAAAGTCCTGATCTCAGTCCCATTGAAAATCTGTGGCACTATTTGAAAATTGCGGTCCACAAGCGTCGTCCAACCAACCTGAACAACCTGGAGCAAATCTGCCAAGAACAATGGGCCAAAATCACTCCGATACTGTGTGCAAAGCTGGTACATACTTACCGCAAAAGACTTAAAGCTGTTATTGCAGCGAAAGGTGGCTCTACCAAATATTAATGTGTGGGGGTTGAATGCTTATGCAAGCAAGATATTTCAGATTTTTATTTCTTAAATATTTCCCAACATAAAACCAATGTCACCTTACAATAATTGATTTTGAGTTTGTGTTTTAAAATAAAATATCAAACAGAACGAAATTTCAGTGTACCATTTGTAATTCAGTAATATGAGAGAATTGGTCAGGGGTCTGAATACGTGTGTGTCTATCTATCTATATATATATATATATATATATATATATATATATATATATATATATATATATAATATATATATATATTATAATTATAATATATATATATATATATATATATATATATATATATATATATATATATATTATAATTATTATAATATATATATATATATATAATATATTATAATTATAATTTTTTTTAAACCATTTTTATTCATTCTTGTTTTAATTTTGGAATGTCCAATTATTTAACCTGGCCGAACTAACTCCAGAGAGACTAAGGCGAGCACTCGCGTCCTCCGAAACGAGTGCTGTCAGCCGTCAGTTTTTTTTCGCTGTGCAAACCCGCCAGCAGCCATATTCAGAACTTGCAGCGTCGGAGGACCATGCTGTTCAGAATTGCGTACTGGCCAGACTGCAGGCATCTGGCAAGCCATAGGTGTCGCTGGTGTGTGGCGAGCCAAGGACTCCCCAGCCGACCTAACCAATACCCCACCTGGACAGCGCATGGCCAATTGTGCGCAGCCCCCTGGCAACTCCTGTCCACGGTCCGTATTTGCATAGCTTGGATTCGAACCGGTGATCTCCAAGCTATAGGGCGCATCCTGCACTCCGGGCGGAGTGCCTTTACCGGATGCACCACTCGGGAACCCTATTGCCATAGCTTTTAATTATTGGCAGCATCTTGCAGGTTGCTGAGCTACCATGGGCTCCCACACAGTTTCAGATAACGTTAATTTGTTCAACTTATAATTTTCTTCAGTTTTTTTATTTCGTATTTCATGAAAAATACAAATCCTGGTTAAATTACGCTTTGTACTGACCATTTTTTTAATTGTATTTGAAACAAAGTAAAATACTATCAATATATTTGGAAAGTGTTGATAAATTGCTATGGTACAAGTAATATTGTAGCGGATATTTACTTAATTTAGTTATCTAGGGAATTAATCCCAACTACTAATTTTGTTTTAACTTGTATTACAATTATTGCTGCCAAATGGAAATAATCGCAATAGGAATACACACAATGGACTCTATAGAGTAATATCCATTGAGTGCAGATCCATCAATCCTGGTCAAAATTTAACATCAACACAACAGGGCATGAAGTTAAGGTCATGAAATGGGGCACCAATGCAGTTCTTGGGGGCAAAACCTAAATCCAACCCTTGGGCACCAAGGCCTATTATGTTGATTAAATTTTAATTCAAACAAACACAAATCAATGTTTTGAGTGATTCGCACACGAATTGTTACAAAAATAAAATATAGGACACTTTTCCATTGTAAAAATAAAATGGTATAAAAAAATCCAATTTATAAACAACAAACTTTCATAAAGAAAAGTGTGATTTGGCAAAAAATAAATAAAAAAAAAAACATTCAGGGTATTTTTATTAAACTCGGTCACACACCACAGATTATTTATTATTATTATTTCCTGGCAGACACCCTTATCCAGGGCGACTTAAAATTGTTACAAGCTATCACATTATTTTTACATACAATTACATTTATTTTTTACACATCATTTTTACATACAATTACCCATTTATACAGTTTGTTTTTTACTGGAGCAATCTAGGTAAAGTTGCAGGCAGCAGGGTTGCAGCTAGATGTGTTGTGGTGACGTCAGCAATGGGGAGTTCAAACAGAAGCGCAATCTTGCAAGCAGGAACAGGATACTTCACTTGATGCATCTGGAGTTACAAGACCACGAGTACCCAATTCTTATCTATCTCAGAAGGTGTACTCAATTAGTAGAGAAATGGCAGTTTCTAGAACAAAGTACTTGATCTTGCTCATATTTCTTTTGGAGATACCCAGCTTTAATTGGTGTCGACCAGCAGGCAGGCACGTTGCTTGGAAGATCATATCGGATGGTTTACATAGCAATGGGTACTTCACTCAGGCTGTGACATAGACTTCTTCGTAGGATGTTGGAATTTGAGACAACATAGTTCTTATGAGAGTGTGGTGCGCGAGGGTACAGTAGGGGTCGCTGTGATAGTAAGTAGCAGGTATCACTATAAGGAGGCTGTGTGGTCCAGTGGTTAAAGAAAAGGGCTTGTAACCAGGAGGTCCCCGGTTCAAATCCCACCTCAGCCACTGACTCATTGTGTGACCCTGAGCAAGTCACTTAACCTCCTTGTGCTCCATCTTTCAGGTGAGACATAGTTGTAAGTGACTCTGCAGCTGATGCACAGTTCACACACCCTGGTCTCTAAGTCGCCTTGGATAAAGGCGTCTGCTAAATAAATAAATAAATAAATAAATAATACTCTGTGCAAGCTATGAATGAAACAGAATGTACAAGTCAACAGTATTAGCAGCTCAAATGAAGCATTGGCTGCTGTGGCCTGTTTTGTAAGCGTCCACATATCCCTCTCTCTGGCTAATTAAACCACCATCACTGGTAATTTCTTTGAAAATGCATAATTAAGATCCAATTTTCATACATTTTATTGTACAAGTTCAGAAAATCGCACTTCACAAAGACCAAGTACCTGTACTACAAAGCCATTTTCCAAGCTTTTCCAAGCCGATTTATGAGAAATATTACCGGTAAAACACACAATATAAATAGGGTTGCTATTTATTATTATTATTATTATTATTATTATTATTATTATTATTATTATTATTTAATTCAAACAGAGAATGGGTGAAACTTTTATGCTTTTAAAAAAAATTGCCATTGAGAAACATCTCGTTTAACGAAACCCCTTTATCATATTTAACGTGCAACAAAACCATGGTTACCAAAATTCTAATTGAAATAACGTTCCATCACAGCAGAGCTATTATACCTTGTAAAGAAAGATCCTACACAAATTTTAAAAAATGTCTTAAACCGTAAAAAACGCAGCATATAAGTGTATTGCATAAAGGTATAGCATAAATGAGAAAATATGCACAGAACAAAACATTAGATAGTTGAACAGAACTAACTTGCACTTCTTATTCAGAGTCTGAGCTCCGCCCCTCTCCTGCTTCAGCACACCTGGACTTGCTGGAAGGCAAGACAGACGGGCCTGCTTTGTCCTGCAGCGGAGACTTCAGCTGTCGGGCAGGGTATTGAGCACAATACTCGTTGTTTTCCTCTTGCGCCCCATTTCCAAATCAAACTAGTAACTCACTGTATACCTATAGCAGAGGTGTAGGAACAATTCAATAATTGATAATTTTAATGTTTATCTGGGTTGATTTAATTCTCTTAACAATAATAGTTAATTGACGTGTTACAAAGATCGAGGATTTACTATGAACACACATACACATGCTAGACGCAAGAAATGTTTAATCAGTAGTTAGTAGTTTATTAAATACACAAATAATAAACAGAAGTCAGAAATTAAATCTTAGTCTCTAAGCACATAACACAAGTCCAAAGCTCACACTGGACTCACGCTGGCTAGCAGTCAATTGAAATATGACACTGCCTGTCTGCTCACACACAAAGCAGCCACTGCAGCAGCTCAAACAAGCTGTGATGTAGCTAGTAAATTGCTCACAAACATACACGCCCGCACACACAGCCTTAACTGAAATGATGCAGACAATCCTAGAATATATCACATTAAGCTTATTAATGGTATACCGATCATCAAAAGAAACTTATCACTATTATAACATTATTTTCGAAAAAAAATAAGGTATATAAATGATGGACATTGACGAAATATATTTGGTTTCTTTTTAATCACTCGATCATTCATCCTTGACCATGACACGCTTGAGTGACTATGACTGAAGCATATGCACTTAATCACTTAATTAGTGAGACAGTTGTTTGGACACTGGATATGGAGTAATTTCAGCTGTTGAATTGCAAGTTTGAATAAAAGCAATAAAGAAAATCACAGAAAAAAACCAATATGCCATGTCTGTCAGAGAGCAGCACCTTTGTGCAGTCGGCATGTTGGAGGCTGGACTAGGGCAGCGTACTGTGGCTCGTCGTCTTGGGTGCTCGCAGCCAGCAATTTCAAACCTGGCGAGACGGTACAACCAGACACACTCTGTCAATGACAGGCCATGAACTGGAGACCAAGAGTCACAAGACCTGCCAAAGATCGACGGATCATTTTGCAGCATCTTCGTGATGTCAGTTGTTAATCAGCACAATAAAAAGTCACTGCACCTGCTCTAAAACAGTTTGTCATTTTTCGATCACAGCTAGTGAATTTTATCCAAATATAAGTGATACATTTCTTTTGATGCTCAGTGTAGAAAGGAAGTTAAAACATGTGGGGGATATGACTGCAATGCACAGATTTAGTTTAAATTGGATTACATTTAAAACATTGCTCAGTATATACAGTGCCCTCCATAAGTATTGGGACAGAGAAGTCAAAATTGCTATTTTTGCTGTACACAGGCAATATGAAAATACGAGTAAAATATTAATATGAGGCAAAAGTACAGAATGTCACCTTTTATTTCTGGTGGTTTCAAGACATACATGTTTCACCAACTAAGAATAACAGCACTTGTAGAGTTCCATCCCCCCATTTTATGTGAGCATAAGTATTGGGACAATTCAGCTTACAGCAAATATAGAAGAATAAAGCTAGTATTTAGCTAGGGAGGCTGTGTGGTCCAGTGGGTAAAGAAAAGGGCTTGTAACCCTAGAGGTCCCCGGTTCAAATCCCACCTCAGCCACTGAGTCATTGTTTGACCCTAAGCAAGTCACTTAACCTCCTTGTGCTCCGTCTTTCGGGTGAGACGTAGTTGTAAGTGACTCTGCAGCTGATGCATAGTTCACACACCCTAGTCTCTGTAAGTCACCTTGGATAAAGGCGTCTGCTAAATAAACAAATAATAATAATAATAATAATAATAGTATTTTGTCGCAAATCCCTTGCATGCATTAACAGCAGTGAGTCTGCGACCCATTGACATCACCAAACTCTTGGTATCGTCCTTTTGAGATGCTTTGCCAGACCTTTACTGCAGCCATTTTAGCTGTTGCTTGTTTTGGGGAGTTTCTGACTTCAGTCTCCTCTTCAGCAAGTGAAATGCATGTTCAATCGGATTTAACCCTTTGCGGTCCATTGCAATTATTCCTATCCGGTCCATTGTCGGACCCTGTCCAACATCGTCAAAAAAACGCAAAAACGGGTTTCTAGTCGTTTTTTCTCTGGAAAAAACAGAGAAAACCATTCAATGACCGAGTGGGAGCGACAGCCGAGACGAGCCGATTAAAAAAAACAAAGGCGTATCTCATGAATAGTCATACTTGCCCCTGGCATCACATAGGGGCGGTCATAAGGAAACAAGCTGTCTGATACTGCATCACCGCACAGAGACTATCACGGACATTTGCAGAGCTTTTTTGTACCCTTCTCCTGCTCTGTGCCTCTCTACCACTTTATCCCTGACTTGTTTCGAAAGCTCCTTCATCTTCATGGTTGCTTTGTTGCATCACTGTGAGTTGCAGCTTGAAAGTCTTTGTATACCTGAGGGAAATTATCTGCCAGTTAAACCAATTTGAGTACACACAGGCTGAAACCATTTCACTAATTTTGTGACCTTTCAAACAAATAATTTGTACCTGGTACCAACAAAAGTTTGCAGGGGGGTGAAATACTTCTGCAAACCACTGTGTGTGTGTGTGATATATATATATATATATATATATATATATATATATATATATATATATACGCGCGCACACACACAGAATCGCTGAAGTAAAATATTATTTCAAGCTGTTTTTGTGTTATTAGACTGTGCTGGTTAAGTCCCACCGTGGCCTTGTGTGCTGTGGGAAGCCTGCGGCTCGATTTGGCCTTTCCTTCCCGGGATCGTAGTACATTAGACTGATTCGCTCTAGTTGGAGTATATAAAAATAAATAAATAAATACGTTCTCTAAATATTGTCGTATTTATTGCATGAAAATAAATATAATAATTTTGTGGACAGTGTGGTTTCGCTTTCGTTTCCACCAGGTGGTATATGTGTTTATCTGTTTTCATTCTTTAGAGGTAAGTATTGAAAAAATCTGAGCAGCTATTGTAGGTGTTCCTACTAGCAGCTCTGCTGATTTTAGTCCTGCTTCTGCAGTGCTATTACAAAGGATTTTTGAAGCAAGCTTTTTCTATTTTCATGTGTGAGTTTAGAATTAGCCAGTGGCTGACTTGCAGTTGGGCACCCCTGTTGATTCACCACATACAGTAACTGCGACTCGTCACCCTGGATCCTTAAGGACCGAGGTTACTGTTTCGGTGCAGGCTGCTGCTGATCTTGTGTTCGCTCTGACTACGCAGTTTAGCCAGTGTTTTGCAGGTGGGCATCCCTGCTAACGTGCCACTTGCAGTAACTGCGATTTATTGCCCCCGATCTCTCGCTTGCGAGTTCGAGGTTACTACTTTGGCGACTAGCGTCGGTACCGAGTTCACTACGTCGGCGGCGAGTGTACCTGTGACAGTGTCATTGCAGCTGTACTATCAGCCTGCATTAATAGCTGCGGGTACCCTATTAAAAATAGGTTAAACAGTACAATCCCTGGTCCAGTACCAGCTGTAACATACTAGTTACAAGTACTGGATACAGCGCTAGCCCTGTTAAAGTAAATACTACATACAGGAGCTGCAGCTCCCACCTGTTACACAGTGGTGTTGCTGCTTGAACAGACATGGTCAGCCTCGGCTGGGGCGTGGTCTAGAATGGCAAGGGGGGCGTAGGGGAGGTGTAACCCCCACTGCGCACTAATGTTACTACAGTACTGTCTTTAACCAAGCAGACCTTGTTGACAGTCCAGTTGCTGTTTTAACAAGCTCAGGCAGCAATGGTACATTTCTTCTGTACATTACTTGCTATTTGCAGGATGCCTGGGTTTATCCCTGTGGTACATGCAAAGCCAGCCTGCCTGGCCCCAGCCTGCCAATCTAGTACCAAGCAGGCCTTATTGACAATCCAGTTACTGTCTAGCTTGCTGAGGCAGCAACAGTACAGTTTTACTGTATTACTGGTTATTTGTATAATGCCAGGATTATTTTCCTGGGACACAAGCAAATTTAACCTTCCTGTCTAGTACTAGGCAGGCCTTGTTGACAGTCCAGTTACTGTCTTAACGGTACATTGGTACAGTTTTACTGTACATTGCAGTCCCCAGCCTGCCTATCTAGTAACAAGCAGGCCTGATAGACAGACCAGTTACTGTCCAGCACGCGGAGGCAGCAAATGTAAATTTTTACTTGCATTGCTTGCTGTTTGCATAGTGCCAGGGTTTTATCCCTGTGACACATACAAAGCCAGCCTGCCTGTGGACAAGCAGATGCTCTTCCTGGCTGAGGCAGCAGCATGCACAGGAGCCACTGGTAAACTGCTTCTGCAAGTTTGTGCGCATTCTCCATGCGTACGTTGGAGAAACGTTCTCCTGCGGCTCTGCTGAGCGCTCTGCATCTGTCCCCTGTACATCGCTCTTCCCCATCATCCTCTCATAGAGAGATGACTCATCCTCACCCCATGGCTTTGTGCCAAGTGAGACCCACGCACCTGGGTATAGATGAGCTCTGGGCAGCAGTTTTCCCCACAGGCACGCGTCCCTTATGGTGACAAAGTTGCTCCGTTCCTTTTGGTTCCAGCCCGCTATCGACCAGTGTTCTCTTCCCAGCATGGTACCGTCTGTTATCGTCTTCAGCAGCTGAGATAGCAACTGTACGTTTTTCTGTACTTTGCTTGCTATTACATATGCCTGGGTTTTTATCCCTGTGCAAGCAGCTTCAGGGACCAGCACAGCCAACTGCGCCTGCAGCCAGACCGCCTCCTGGCGCAGAGGCAAGAGCCACAGGCCAAGCCACAGGGTGAGCAGCAAACCTAGGGGTTTGCTACCACAAGTCCAGAGCCCCTTCTCAGGGAGCTATCTGGAGTATTGGCGTCAGTGTACCACAGACATCGGGTGTTTACTACTGTCCAGACCGGCTACTCACTGCAGTTAAAGCACAGTCCCCCTCCCTCTCTGGGTGTGACTGCAGCATCAGTCACAGACCCACAGGACACTGCTGTGGTGTCTCAGGAGGTAGCAGCTCTGCTGTAAAAGCGGGTTATTCATATGGTACACCCCCTCCAATTGGAGGACGGGTTCTACTCCATGCCAAAGTGGGATGGTGGCCACAGACTAATCCTCGACCTCGGGCAGGTCAATCTGTTCTGAGCCGAAGGAGGTTAGGCCATGCAATTGGTCCACAAAGTAGACCGCTAAGATGCTTACTTCCATTTCCCTATAGAAACCGGCACACGAGTACCTCTGTGTGAAGGCTGTGTGGTCCAGTGGTTAAAGAAAAGGGCTTCTAGCCAGGAGGTCTTTCGGGTGAGACGTAATTGTAAGTGACTCTGCCGCTGATGCATAGTTCACACACCCTAGTCTCTGTAAGTCGCCTTGGATAAAGGCGTCTGCTAAATAAACAAATAATAATAATAATACCTGCGGTTCGCTTTTAGGGAACAGCGTACAAGTTCAAGTTTTGGTGTTTGGCCTCTCTCGAGCTCCCCATGCCTTTCGAGGCGCAGGGAAGCTCAACTGGCCCCTTTGAGACTCAATGGTATAACGGTTCGGGAGAGCAGAGATAGATATTGCCCCTGTTGGTTCTCCATAACAGGAGTCGGGGGACCCACTGGCGATAGATGCCTTGGCACACCAGTGGCTGAGGCAACTGCTGTATGCCCTCCCATCACGTGCCATACTCCTGCTATGTCTGGAGAAATCTCACAGGACCATTTGTCTTTTAGGACAGCTTTCTTGGTTGCAATCACTTCCGCTAAGCGGGTGAGTGAAATGTAGGCATTCTCTATCGAAAGCCTTTTTTTTTTTTTTTTTGTCCCCCCCCCCCCCCCCCCCCCCCCAAGAGACGAAGGTCACCCTTCGTACTAGCCCAGCTTTCCTGCCGAAGACCATCTCGGTTTTCCACGTTAATCAGTGCTGAAATTGAAGGCTTCCATCCTGTCTTTTCCAATCTGACAAGGAGCGCCATCTCCATTTGTCCAGTGTGGGCATTGGCATATTATGTGGAAAGAACTAAAAGCTGGAGGCAGTCAGGACAACTGTGTGTTTGTTACAGGGCTAAGTCCCACGGACAGGCTCTGTCTAAGCAGTGTCTATCCAAGTGGATAACAGGCGCAATACAGACTGCGTGTTAACTGGCCAATCAGCCGCTGCCCGAGAAGCTCACCGGCCTTTCCACCAGTGGTCAGGCAACTTTATGGGTTTTGTTCAAGGGTGCATCTATTCATGAAATATTCAGTGCAACGATTTGGGCTTCATATCATACGTTTGCCAGGTTCTATCGGCTGAATGTTGTGGACCCGCAGAGTGCTGGATTGGCACGAGAGTACTGAGGGTGGCTTCTAGTCCACCCTCCATGACAGTTTACAGTTACTGGAATACTGTTTGTAGCACAAAGCGTTTTTTAGCTCAGTGTTGTATATTATGTCCTTGCGACAGATTGGGTATACTCACAAAATATTAGAGGCGAGTCCATATTAACGTTTTTATTCCAGCTTGCTGGTATATTGATTATAGGGTGAGTACCAGCAGAAATGGTTTGGTACTCACCAAAATTAGGGGTCGTCATCCAAGTCATTGTTTAGCTCCACCTCCTCCTCCGACCAGTTCAAACAATTGGGATGGGATTGGTGTCAGAGACCACAACAATAGTTTCTGAATGTTGAGGTAGTAGTCTGGATTGCTGGTTTTAATACAATTTTTAACAAATCACACTTTCTCTATTTATTTCAATAACCTACCACCTACCTGGGGATACAAAAGCAAAAACCCAAACACTATTACAGGGTTCTCCCCAGGAATTTTCTACAGCCAGGTGGCAGACCATAGCAGACAACACTTTCAACAGAACAAAATGTGTGTGTGTGTGTGTACGCTCATGTACCATATTACCTTAAATAATTAAGCAAACAAATTAATAAACACTTAATAAAGTACATTTATTAATGCTGTTGTATCTCAGATTAATATTCCAACTTTTTTTAATTTAGAAGTTAGCCTTTCAATTTCTATTTCTATAGTTGCCCTTTCAGAAAGTTAAAACAGAAAGAACAGTGTAACAGATGCATTGCAGTTTATGCAATTTCAGCTTTACCATGATTATCAAATGTGATCTTAATTCATCACCTTGCAGGCTCATTAAAGAATATACCAGCAGTTGACCACAGGGATTACCAGTCCTGCAGCAGCTAATTATGGAAAGGTTGGGAAATACATCTCTGAGGTGTTTACATTTCACCAAGGTTTTCATTGTGGTGATAAGTCTAGAGTGTTTGGTCTACCACATTATTAATTAATCAATTGTAATATTAATAAATTAACTACATTCAAAATGTTTTTAACAAATGCTAAAACTATATTTTATTTCTTATTTCTGGATATATTTCAAAGTTCTTAATAAAAATACTAAATATGCTTTCAGTTATTTACCACAAAAGCATGTGTGTAGTTATTTGAAGTCAGCGTTGTAGAGAATCTTTTAGTTATTGAGTAGTCTGGCAAAGAGATTTCTCCCAGTGCGTTGAGTCAACTTGCTTCAAGAAAATTCTTATAATCCAAAAAGAAATAGGCACTCTTGAAGTTCACTTCTAGCAGGAATATAATCTAATCAGAAAGTCACAGTAGCATCCATATATTATACTTAGAATTATATAATTGACACTATTTAAGGCATATCGGTTCATGCAGACATTTTACAGTAACGCATTCAACTTGCCTCAGTATTGTGGAGAACTTTAACATATAGACCTACAATTGCATTAGCAGCATGGGGGATGTCCTGTATGGCTAAACACGAGGTCTGCACGTCACAATCTTTATCCAGATAATGAACGTACACATTTAAGTCTTTCAATATTGCTATGTCGTGGTTTCATCACATAATACACTGAACATTTCACTTGATTGAATTACAAGCTTTTGTTTATTTTCAATAACAACATGTGACAGGACTTCAATAAGTTCCTGCATAATTCTTTCGCTTGTGTAATGTGAATTTTTTCCTTGGTTCAGTTGACTAATATGTACATCCTAATTTTTTTGCAAGTGACAGTAATGATTCAAATGGAGTCGTATAGGCAATTTCTTCCTTGCACAACCAGTACGTTCCGATTTAAATGCCTCTCTCTTTAAGTTAGTCACAGCCATTGCATGTTTCCGTAGGATGTTGCCACTTTGGAGTAATAACTGTGCCTTAGTGCACATCGATACCTTCTGTACCTCCGATTTTGCACGATCCTCAATACTCTCCACTCTTATTCTTACACAAGCTATGCTATTCCATTTACCCCATCAACATGTTTTATTTTGTGTTTTTGTTTTGGCAGAGCTTGCACATCATTCCACCTAATTCAGTGCTTAAAGCCATTTCCATTTTTATTCCTGTAACATCATTCCCACTGTAATGATGCTTCTGTGTTTTTTTTTCACACAGGCTCCCTGACCTCCCCCTCCTGCCTTTCCTCTGTATGATGGTCTGAGGCTGCTGGCAGTCCAATTTACATCTTTCAATGGTAGCCGGGCGGCCGCAAATTTCAGGTGGTGGCACCACATAACCAGTCCGGCAGCGCGCCCGGCTAAAAAGACCTGGGGAAAACCCTGTATTAGTGTAGAACACGTTAGCTTGATGGCACAGCGGTATTTATTTAAGGATATAACTGAGGGGGGAAAAATATATTTTAAGTAAAATGGTTAAGAATGATTATTATTATTATTATTTATTTTTAACACATTTAATGTAACAGCTTTTAAACAGACACCTCCTCTCCTCTGCACTCCAGCCAATTTAAGCAGCCAATGATAGTGCTATCAGGGAGGGACTGTAGTTAAATTGGAAACCCCCGGTCTCAAGTGAAATATGGGGACTGGCATTTAATTATCGGCTCAGTTACCCGGGGATCGTTGACAGAGCCCAGACACCCTGAGACTGAATAGAAAACCCTGAGAGTCTAGGAAAAATCCAGCGGTTAGGCAGGTATGGGTCACCTTACAAGCGTGTGCACCCTCTCTGTCTTCATGAAAAATGCTTTCCTGTTAATGTAACGATGGTACGCCTTTGTCTTAAAAAAACATGGAAGTCAGCTTTTTTTTTTTTTATTGGTTTGCCTGCGTACCAGTTATGTGAACCCCTGAATATAATCCTTTTTGGTGACTAAGTTAGTGTTCCTCCATTAAACCAGAAAATCATTTCCATTTATCGTTGCCCAAATTTCTCCCTGTGTTTTTTTTTTTTTTTTTCAGTTATGGATTCAGTATAGGTATTCACGTTTGTCATTTATTTGTTCTTGGCTTTCTAGGATTCATTTAAAAAAAAGATTCTTGCCTTCTCTCCCATCTAGCTTTTAGCTAGTTATTTCTTTCTGGATGCCACGTTTCCTATTTGTGTGTCTGTCTTCCCCATGCTGTGTTTGTTCTCTGTGTGGCTCCTCACTTGTAGCTTATATGTAGCTCTAAATTTTACACGCCCAACACTAAATTTTACATGCCCAAGTGTGAAACCTGAAAAAAAACTAGCTTAAACTGTCAACGTTTCTGCTGCTGGTGGTTCCACAGTGATAGTTGACTTCTGGACTGTGTCCTGCTGTGTGTCTAGTGCCAACAGTCTCAAACCATACAGTGTTCCACTGTTGCATGTGGTTAAAATTCAGCAGGAAGGGGCCCATCTGTGCTGATTCGCATGAGGTCATTCGTGGTGTCCGTTGAAAGGCGAGCACAGTGTGGTTTCTAATCTGTCCATCGCTCTAAACCCTCAGGCTTGTTTGGAGACAGTGTCAACAGAATTTCAACTAACAGAAGAATATTTGTAATATGCTCTGGCTTGGTTCTGGGCAGGTATCTGTATACAGCAAGCATATTGCAAGTATTCTTCAGTTTATTACAGTTAATTTTAGAGCAATCCACTCACACTGGGCATGCTGTGTGGTGGTGGTGTTGTGGTTTGTTTTTTTTCTTAACTTAATCTGCCCAGTGTAATTTTTAGTTCTGAAACTTCATTATTTCCAAATGTTGCAAGAGCTTCCATAATTGGCCATAGAGTAAAGCCAAAGATACTGACGTTTGATACTAGTTTCTGCTGTAGAACTTAAAAACATTTTCCAATGCAGCTAATGGTTTCATCCAGAAGTTTTCCCAGTTCTTTTTTTTTTTTTTTTTTTTTTGATCATTCGCATTTCCAAACAGCTTTATACCCGTGAAACTTTGATCAGCGTAGCCATTACAAAGTGTCTGCAGATGTCCAGGTAGATGCCGAAGCTCTTCTAGGCATATGCAAGCCTCTTCTAACACATGGCAAACCTCTGTTATGCAGCAGTCATCACTTTGAAACTTCTGTCACCACTATGTCCAAAATATCAAGCAAGTAATGCCAAGTTTTCATAAAACTCACCCTTCTGATCTCATTTAAATAGCCCTTAGCTTTTGGTGATTTATCTTGCCTTTTGTCCGCTGCAGTGTTTACACCAATGGTTTCATAGATCGGCGGACTGAGCAGCTGGATAAGCTCTGGGCAGCAGGGCACAGCACTGGCTGCGCTGTTGCATGACCTTACTGCTCCACACCCGCTGTTCTCTTGGAGCAACAAGGGGCAGCAAGTGCAAGTTCGTAGCAAGATGATTTCCATCGCCGCCTCTGAGGAGATGGGCAATCTCCAAGAGACAAAATGCTAGAAAAATCTACTTGTCCTTCTTAAAAAATATTCTTGTCCTTTTTTAAATACTTGCCCCCGTCACACAAATCACACACAAAAGTAGAAATTGTAGGATTTTGGTTTAATTTAAGTTTAATAACAGTGAACACAATCATCAATTAGTGATTTAACAGGGGCGGGTCTAGCCTTGTAGCTTGACTAGTTAACTAAATTCTACAAGATACAGAAAAGGTTTCCCGTGACCCGACCTCACCTCAACAAATTTATAACAGTTTAAGGAAATGTTTCTTTCAGTGCAATTTGGAACACATTTGCTAGTACATTTAAGTAACATACTAAGAGTAAAACTATAATAAGCAATACTTGGAAGTTATTCAAATATAAAAATAGCTTCTGCCTGTTTTTTCCACTCTTTCTTTATATGCTGAATCCACCTCCTGATATACAGGTGTTTTAGTTTGTTGCACCACAAACACAAATTCATTGCCAACTAGAACTGCTGCTTTGTGGAATTCTGATTTTCTTAACGTTCTACTGCAAAATAGTTTTATAAGTGCTGAACCCCAGATTTATAAAGAACGTGTGTATAACCTGTCAAGTTCCGCTTTCTTTTTTTTTTTTTTACTTTTTTCCACCAAAATGCACACAATATTTACAGTAGGCTCCATCAAATACTGCAGACATAAAATGTTTTTTTTCTTATGTTTATTCCCGATATATTTATTTTACTTTAATAGTACTATACTTATTATAAAACAACTTGTTGAAATGCTGCATACTGATTAGTCCATCAGTGTTCCAAGCCGTTACAATATCCAGCACAATGTCAGGATTAGGAACTACTTAGGAACAAAGGCAAGGCTAACCACGTATCACTGCACCACCAAAATCTAAGAAAACACTTGTAAAAATACCTGCTGTCGTGGAAGATACTGAAGATATCAAGGTGTCTTGTCATATCTTCCAGTTTATATTAATTTGCACTACGAACCAGTTTGGTATTTTAAACAAGATGCTGTTTTGGTATTTTATTTGTAGTACATACCAGTCATTTTCTGTAACTTTGGTCGGATCCAGTTGTCAGATTCAGTTTTATTTTAATCCTTTTAGTTGGTATCAGCTGTCGTTTTGTGAAACCTGTCTTCATTAATTTAACTGGATATTTTAATATTTTTCGACAGTATTTACATTACTACATGCAATGTCTTAACCGACTCTCGCCTTATATATAAAGTTGGTCTTAATACTTCGAAACAGTAAACTTGCGTACGTCCTTTTTTTTTTAAAAAAAAAAAAACATATTCCCAAAAAGTACACGCTTGACCGCAAAGTGTTATAAATTACACAACACGATTTTTTCAAATCCGTAGATTGCTGCATTTAAATGTCAGGTTCATGTATGAAGAAAGCAGAAGATCAGCTTCTTCAACAGCTAGACAATCATTTTTGAGGAAGATTTTTCTTTTTGAGGTATGCTCCTGGGGTCATCCGGCTACAGCTCCGGCTGTTTCCCGGTCCATGGGGACTTTTGTATAGCATCAGTGATGCAGGGAAACTCTGCTTGGCTGAGTTCCCTCTAGTGAACGTGGCCATCGCTTCTTTGGTGCAGACGCCCAAGTTAGCACACCTTAATAAGGACGCTACCTGCTCAAATAGTGTCGGGTCTCGGAGGTTATCCTTAAGTGGGCTTACTCTGCTGGTGCGTTTGCCACACAGCTGGGTAACTAAGAGTATTTTGGGAGCTTACCAAAACTGTTTGCTTAGATCCCGCAAGAACCACGGACCCACACTGCAACAGCTAGAAGAGCTGCGGCTGGTAATAAGAACCTGCTCCGTATCTCTAAGCTGAATGGGCAGGCGGTGCACAGGAATCTTGCGGTGCTATTAGCCCCAAGACGACAGCTATGACTCTTCCAGGCACGCCTGGCTGACAGAGATAAAGTGCTGCTGTTGGATGCCCCCATTACACCTGGGCATACCTTTGGGCCCATGGCAGATGAGATGCTACAACGCGCTCAGCACGCAAGAGAGTCCACAAAGGAGCTGGTCCACCTGCTTCCCAAGCGGGCCACCCCCAATGTGCAAACAGCAGCAAACTGCAGGCCAAGGCTCCAACTGCGGTCAGAGGGGGTTTTCATAAACGTCCTGCAGCTGTGCAATGGGGGGACTTTTAACAAATTCCGCTGTCAGTCGCAGAGGCAAAAGCCTCAAGCCAAGCAGCAACCTTCGCAATTTGCTGTCACAGGCCCAGGGCCCCTTTTTTTGAGAGTCACCTGGAGTATCGGCTGTTCTCTGCAATTCAAATACGGTCCCACCTACCTTTTCTGGGCGTGACTACTATGTTAGTCACAGACCCACGAGACGCCGCTGTGTTGTCTCAAGAGGTTACAGCCATGCTACAAAAGCGGGTTATTTGCACGGTACACCCTCTTCACCTGAAAGAAGGGTTTTACTCCATGTACTTCCTGGTGCCCAAGCGGGATGGTGGTCTCAGATCAATCCTTGACTTCAGACAGGTCAACCTGTATCTGAGTTGACGGAGGTTCAAGATGTTGACCATGCACTAGGTGCTGCAGTCAATCAGGCCAGGCAAAATGTAACGGTCACCCTACACAGTTGATAGGCAACTGTACTGTCCTCCCTTAGGAGATACTACTGGCCAAATAATAATAATTATTTATTATTTATTTCTTGGCAGACGCCCTTATCCAGGACGACTTACAATCGTAAGCAAAAACATTTCAAGCGTTACAATACAAGTAATACAATAAGAGCAAGAAATACAATAACTTTTGTTCAAGTAAAGTACAAGTTTGACAAACCACAATTCAATAATACAGCAGGTAATAGTGATAGTTACATCAGGATATGATTAAATAGTGATAGTTACATCAGGATGTGAGTAAATACAAAGTACTACAGGTTAAAAACTTGGCAGATTACAGTATTCTGAAGTACAGGATTAAATGCAGTAAAATAGGGGCTGATAAGAGCAAAATAAAGCACATTTACATGAAGGGTGATAGTGTCCCAGGATACAAACAGAGGAGTTCTACAGGTGCTCTTTGAAGAGGTGAGTCTTAAGGAGGCGCCGGAATGTGGTCAGGGACTGGGCAGTCCTGACATCTGTAGGAAATAATTAAAACTAAATAAGTCAGTAAGGGTGACTGAAAGTAAAACAGGGTCGTCACAATGCGTCCATTTAACTAAACAAACACCGGTTTATTCCAAGGAACACAAAGCTTGACAAAAAGAATAAGACTAAACAATTACAGAAGAAAACAACTCAATTAGGGACAGAGTGACAAGGAAGAGAATATAGTGTAAACAAACCCAGGAAAACAGATTATAAATGAAGATACACAGCAGAGCTTAAGAATATAACCACAACAATTTAACAATTACTGACACGGAGGATGATTAATATACAGAATGAATAAACAATGCAACACAAAATATAAATAAACAAAAGAGTAATGAAGTCCCAAAAAGTAACAAAAGAAAAAAAAACAACAATGATGACAAAGTCAACGGAAAGAGCTCACCAAACCGGTATGGAAGTCCAGTTAATTACTTGGGATGAATGTGAACGATGATGTAGAGGTCTTCAGGAGATGAAAAACATTGAGAGCGATGAAATGGATGTTTGAAAACTGAGGTTGCAAACAGTCCAGAACAGATGCACAAAAACATACAACCAGACACTCCAGCAAAAAACACAAAAGAAACTACCCCACCTAATTAAGCAAAAAACGGTAACTAGACAATAAACTAAAGCAGCAGACAAAAAGAAAAACAAAGGCTAAAGAATAATATCTAGCTAACAGTATAAAGATTAGGTTTCAAAAGGTAGACAGACTCTCTCACCAAGGTGCTAGCTACAGGAAAAAAAACACACTCCCAACCCCCTGCAATCAGAGAAATAAGAGACAGGTGAAGATTGACTGTGTGAGAGGATTGGTGGATGAAATTTTGAATGGACCAATGGGGTGAAAGAAAGAAATGGATACTGGGAAATGTAGTTTTTATAGGTTGGCCTGGCCAGGCTACTGCCTTTACTTAGAGACAGGTGAGTGAAAATTACACCCACATATGTAGCAACAGTGCTACAAAAAGATGCTTATTTTCATATCCCCATAAGACTAGGGCACCAACTCACCAACTATGCTACCCAGCTCCTGGTCCAGGCCCTGGTACTCTCCCGCCTAGACTACTGCAACTCCCTCCTGGCTGGCCTCCCTGCGTCCGCCACCCGTCCGCTCCAGCTCATCCAGAACTCTGCTGCCCGCCTGGTGTTCTCTCTGCCTCGCTTCGCCCACGCTACTCCACTACTCCGCTCGCTCCACTGGCTCCCGATCACCGCTCGCATCCAGTTCAAGACTCTTGTACTAGCCTACAGATGCCTTGACCAGACTGCACCCAGCTACCTCCAGACCCTCATCTCTCCCTACACCCCCACTCGACCTCTCCTCTCCGCCTGCACTAGAAGACTAGCTCTACCTCCGCTACGCTCCCCTGCCTCCAGAGCCCGCTCCTTCTCCACCCTTGCTCCGCAGTGGTGGAATGACCTTCCTACAGATGTCAGGACTGCCCAGTCCCTGACCACATTCTGGCGCCTCCTTAAGACTCACCTCTTCAAACAGCACCTGTAGAACTCCTCTGTTTGTATCCTGGGACACTATCACCCTTCATGTAAAATGTGCTTTATTTTGCTTATCCGCCCCCTATTTTACTGCATTTAATCCTGTATTTCAGAATACTGTAATCTGCCAAGTGTTTAACCTGTAGTACTTTGTATTTAATCACATCCTGATGTAACTATCACTATTTAATCATATCCTGATGTAACTATCACTATTATCTGCTGTATTATTGAATTTTGGTTTGTCACACTTGTACTTTGCTTGAACAAAAGTTATTGTATTTCTTGCTCTTATTGTATTACTTGTATTGTAACATTTGAAATGTATTTGCTTACGATTGTAAGTCGCCCTGGATAAGGGCGTCTGCTAAGAAATAAATAATAATAATAATAATAGGGCACACAAGGTACCTCCGGTTCGGTTTCTAAGAGACGGCGTACGAGTTGTGTGTTCTGCCATTCAGCCTCTCTCTAGCTCCCTGTGCCTTTTCAAAGTGTTTGAAGGCTATTTTGGGGCGATTGAGACTCAGAGGTATCAGAGTACTTAATTACTTTTACGACTGGCTCATTTGTGCTCGGGCTCTAGTGCAGGCAGTGGCCCACACAGAACTCGTCACCGATTAGCTTCATCAGTTGGGCCTATCGGTGAATCCTGCAAAGGGCAAGCTCGCAGACAGCCTGATATTTGGGAGTGCACCTTGACTCCAGGTCCATGCTGTCCACTCTGTTGGACGACAGGGTGCAGATGCTAGCCCCTTGTCAGGAAGCTTTTTCAGCTCAACAGAAAGCCCACAGTAGTGACATTCCCCAGACCCTTCCTTTTAGGTCTCCTACGCATGTGCCCTCTCCAAGCCTGGTTCAACAGCAGGGTCTCGTCACTGTCTGAAGGAGCTTTCTTGGTGGACACAGCCAGCCCATCTATGCCGATGCGAAGCACTGGGCAGCATCACCAGAAGGGAGGTCATCACCACGGACATGTCCAACCTCGGCTGGGGTGCTGTGTGGCATGGAAGGGGAGCGCAAGAGGTATGGAACTCCCCGTGGTAGGGTCCCCGTATCGATATTTTGGAGCTGCAGGCAGTGTTTTTCTAGCCTTGAGGATTTTTTTTACAGGAGATTCAAGGGAGACACCAAATGTGATGGCTTATATAAACCACCAGGGTGGCTTCAGGTCCCTCAGTCTCCAGCAAGTAGCCCGCAAGCTGTTGCTCTGGGCACACAATCACCTCCTGTCACTGTAAGCAGTACACCTGCCAGAGGTGATTAAACTGTGCAGCGGGGTGTGGGGTGTGCCCAGCGCCTTAGAATGGAGGCTTCACCCATAGGTGGTGAGCCTCATTTGGCAATGATTCAGGAGAGAAGAGAGAGACCTCATTGCCTCCCAGTAATTGAGCCATTGCCCCCTCTGGTTCTCCATAACAGGAGTTGGGGATCCACTGGCAATAGATTCCTTGGCACAACAGTGGCCGAGGGAACTGCTGTATGCCTTCCTATCGCTCGCCATGCTCCGGCAGTGTTTGGCGAAAACCAGACAGGACCGGGCCACGGTGCTAATAGTAGCTCTGATGCAGTTTCTGAGCGGCCAGCCGTGGAGTCTGCCCGAACACCGTGACCTGCTCCGTCAGGCGCGGGGCACATTGTGGCATCCCAACCCATTGAGCCTGCAGCTCTGAATCTGGCCCCTGAACTCAATATTTGAGCAGTTTGGGGCTTTCTTATAGGGTCATTGACACCATGCAGAATGCCAGAGCAGCATCCACGCTTTCCCAGTATGGGTACAAGTGCGGCGTCTTTCAGACGTGGTGCCTTCCTCGGGGTTTGACCCCACAACCTGTCCCATAGCAGTTATACTGCAATTTTTACAGGACCTGTTTTGATGTGGGGAAATCCCCCTCTACATTAAAGGTCTATTTGGCAGCTAATTTAGCTATTTGGCAAGCTCTGCCCAGTGCGGGCACTAGTCCACGTATTATGTGGACAGCAGTCTGAACAGTTTTTTGTCTGTTATGGGGCGAAGTCACATGGTAAAGCCCTGTCTAAGCAGAGGCTATCCAAATGGATCACAGGCACAGTCAAGACTGCATAGGAGCGAGCCAACGTGCCCCCTCCAGAAAAGCTCACTGCCCATTCCACCACGGCATGGCAGTTTTGTTCCAGGGTGCATCTGTCAGGGACATTTTGCAATGCAGTGGTGTTGGCTACTCCACATACAAGGTTCTGTTGACTGAATGAATGTCACGGATCCATAAAACCCTGGCTTTGGAAGTCAAGTATTGAGGGCGGCTTCGTGGTCGACCCTTACAACATAATATAGAGGTGAGTTTCTCCCTAGATTTTTTAGTCCTGGCTACTTGTTTCTGGGGTTCCGTGTTTTATCGCTCAAGGATTCCAGTCGTTATGCAGTATTGCCTTGCAACAGCTTTGGTACACTTACCCATACGGTAATGCTTACGTTTTGTACTTGATAGGGAACGTTAGGTTATTATCATAACACTGGTTCCCTGAAATTAGAAATGTAACCATTAACCTTCAAGGTCGCTGTGTCAATGAGTACAGCATGACACAGCGACCTTGATGCTGGCATCAGTGCATGCAGTCTTCTTATGCCCTCGGGGGTGGGCATGACTGCATCATAGGCGATGGCGGGCAGCTTTGGTATAAATTTGATTCAGGTTCGGGGTCTTCACGAGGTAAATGGGGCACCAGTAGTGGTTAGGGCTCTGGATTCCTGACCGGAGGGTTGTGGGTTCAATCCCAGGTGGGGGACGCTGCTGCTGTACCCTTGAGCAAGGTACTTTTACCTAGATTGCTCCAGTAAAAACCTAACTTAATTGTATGTAAAATAATGTGTAAATTGTATAAATTGTATGTACAAATGTGTAAAAAATAATGTAATTGTATGTAAAAATAATGTGATATCTTGTAACAATTGTAAGTCTCCTTGGATAAGGGCGTCTGCTGAGAAATAAAATAATAACAATAAATACCCATACCGTAATGGTTACATTTCTATTTCAGGGAACCAGGGTTATGATAATAACCTAACATTAAATCGCATGTAAGGATATCCAGTGATCATCAGAGAGTCTTGATATTCATTTTAAACTCACTGGGGTGCATTTGCACCCCTTGCTGCTGACTAAGGGTTAACCCTTTGCGGTCCATTTATTCAGCGCGTCTCAGGCTCGTCGGGTCCAATTTATTTTTACAAGCGCAGTTTATTTTAGACGCGCCGTTTTAAGTTTTTTTTTTTTTTCCACAGTAAAACAGGTTTAAAAGTCACTGCATATCAACAGGACACTCAGTACTGCATCTCCAGCACCATCCCACCCCTTGTTTGCTGTATTCTTCACATACCTCTTCATAGTCGTACATACCGATAAATCATCTCCTGATCACTCTATTTATCACCAAACTCATCAATAATGCTATCCAAGTCATTATTTTATTACTATAACATCTCAAAAAGCTCTGCAAATGTCGGTGATATTCTTTGAGCGCTGGATGCAGAAGCAGCTATCTTGTTTGTTTATGTCCATGTTATCTCTGTGGTACCAGTGTCCCAGGAAATAAGTTGATCGGGAAATAAGTTGATCAAGCTCTAGATTTTAAAGGGGAGGTTCCATTGTTTCTAATGTAAACGAGCCTAGGCTAGGAAATAAGTAGATCGAGCCCGGGAAATAAGTTGATAGGCTATATTAATGAACAATAAATAATTTAAAATTCATTTTGTAAGTATAAATAATTTAAAGTTCATTTTGTAAGTATAATTTTATATCAATTAGTAGATCAGATTTATTCGGCAGTATGCTGCTAGATAAGATGATGTGAATATCGCTTTAGATCCGATATATTAGCCTAACAAATGCATAATTTAAAATGACTTTTGTACGTATAATTTACATTAACATGTAGATTGGATATATTCGACAGTTACGCTAGATAAGGTAATGTGAATATCGCTGTAATGATTTCCATTACACGAGAGTAGATGTTAAAACTTCATGCTGATTTGAACTCGGCTCTCGCCAAGATAAGCACCAACTAAGACGTAGCTTTACAGTAAACTAATGTGATCAATCTGTGTCTCCATCCATTTGCGCTTCCTTCCATATGATGATGTAGATATCCTTCTGTCTGGTGTTAATGGCTGAAGTGTAATGCTGGCTCCAGGGATCAGCTTATTTTGCCTCCCTGGCGCATCAGCACACACAACGGCTGCAATGCTGGCTCCGGGAATCAACCACAGTGCGGCCTCCCCAGCGCATCAGCATGACAACCGTCTGGATTGAACTAAGTAGGGTACATCTCTGGGGTCTTCAAGTGGGCACCCTACATCCTCAGTGTTTCGTCGACTAGCCCACGACACCTCAAGAGGGCTCGACGGTGATTCTGGCGTCCCAGCATCACCCCCCTCTGTCCCCCACTCAACTCAGCCCAGCTTACTTACCTGTACATCAGCGTTTCTTTCTTTCTATTGTGCTTGAGATCCCCAGCCAGAATCTTTCCGTCTCAACCACAGCCAGTTGCTGCTCCTCTCTGCTGCTTCAGATAAGTTCTTCACTGTGCGACGCAACTCTTGGCCACTGAATCCGACGTCTCTGAGAAACCGGGTTGTAGAGTGTGCCACAAATCCTCGACAACCCACCTCCACTGGGTAAACCCGGACTCGCTGTTCCGCTTCAGTGGCTAGTTGAGCATAACGCAGTTTCTTCCTCTCATACGCCTCATCTACAGCATCCTCCCATGGCACTGTTAACTCTACCAGGTGAACAAGGCGTGCTGATCCAGACCACAAGACAATATCTGATCGAAGGTTAGTGGTGGCAATCTCAGGTGGAAAAAATAAGCCGTTGACCAACATCTGCCAGCATTTTCCAGTCTCTAGCAGCTTCCAGTTGTCCTGGACGAGGATTGGTTTTAACACCTTTTTTTGGTGGTTGCTCTCCTGGGCGGAGGAATGTTGTCTTTTGTGTGTAATGTTTTGATGGAACAGGTGGCAACTTATTGGTCATGTTACGCTTGTCTTCCAGTGCTAAGGCCAAACATCGCAGTACCTGGTCATGGCGCCAAGTAAACCGTCCTTGGCTAAGAGCCACCTTACATCCTGTCAAAATGTGCCTTAATGTTGCAGGTGATGAACACAAAGGACAGAGGTTTAGGTTCTGTGGTGATGGGAGAATATCATATGTTGACCTGATAAGGAAACTGATCCTGCTCTGTTCCATTGACCATAGGTCTTGCCAGCCAATCTTGCGTTGTTCCACACTCTCCCATCTCATCCATTCTCCCTGCTTGGCCTGGGAAACGGCCTTTAAGCACCTCATCCTCTCCTCCTGCTTTTGCACCTCGTTGACAACCAGCTTCATCCGTTGAGCTGGGGCTGCCTTGTGCCATGTAGGAGGAGCTGAACTGAGACCAAGACCCCCTTTTCCATGCTGAACTTGCCCCATGATATCACCAATTCGAAGGGCAACCTTTGCATCTTCCACAAATTTAAAATGAATTGTATGATTGTTCATTTCTGTTTGTGAAACAAACGTTAACTAGCATGTGTTGCGTATTAACGTTATTTTGCATTTCTGGAGGCGTTTTTGTTTTAGGAAGCACTACAGTATGGACAGCAAATATGTGAGCGATTGTCCAAAAGTTAAAACATGAGTTTCAATCATGGAAAAAATTAAGCTCCATGCTGCGATTACTAACTAGGCCACGGTGCACATCAATCACATGATGTACTTGAAAAACGTTGCTTATACAGTATTATTATTTTTTATATTTGTTCTTTCATTTATTTTTACATACAGTACTTTGTATAATTAGGACAGAAAACGAACAGGAGACTGATTGATTATCATAGTGCATGTATTTCAATTACAAGTTTGGGAAGAAACAATACATTAATTAAACTAAAGAGTTAATGTCTTTGCTAAACCGTGGTAAATACCTGTAGTTCAATACCAACCAAGATTTTGTGTTGAGAGAGATCATACAGTATATGTAGGCTACTGTATATCGGCATCATTTTAAAATGGTAAATCCCTGTAGTGCAACAACCAATAAGACATATAACGAGAAAGAGATACAGTATGTTGAATTAAAGTGAATTATCACGATTTAAAATCATGTAGATAACCAACATGCAACAACCATGCAAGACATAACGAGCAATCATATCTACCATGGCATACGTTTTTCATTTCTGTATTTGTCCTATCAAGGGGATTTGACAGGGTCCTTTTTTTTTTTTTTTTTAAACATAGTACAAATCTTATCCCTTGGTAATACTATACAAGAACATAAGAACATAAAGTTTACAATCGAGAGGAGGCCATTCAGCCCATCTTGCTCGTTTGGTTGTTAGTAGCTTATTAATCCCAGAATCTCATCAAGCAGCTTCTTGAAGGATCCCAGGGTGTCGGCTTCAACAACATTACTGGAGAGTTGGTTCCAGACCCTCACAATTCTCTGTGTAAAAAAAAAAAAGTGCCTCCTATTTTCTGTTCTGAATGCCCCTTTATCTAATCTCCATTTGTGACCCCTGGTCCTTGTTTCTTTTTTCAGGTCAAAGAAGTCCCCTGGCTCGACATTGTCTATACCTTTTAGGATTTTGAATGTTTGAATCAGATCGCCGCGTAGTCTTCTTTGATCAAGACTGAATAGATTCAATTCTTTTAGCCTGTCTGCATATGACATGCCTTTTAAACCCAGGATAATTCTGGTTGCTCTTCTTTGCATTCTTTCTAGAGCAGCAATATCCTTTGTAATGAGGTGACCAGAACCGAACACAATATTCTAGGTGAGGTCTTACTAATGCATTGTAAAGTTATAACATTACTTCCCTTGATTTAAATTTAACACTCCTCACAATATATCCGAGCATCTTGTTGGCCTTTTCTATAGCTTCCCCACATTGTCTAGATGAAGACATTTCTGAGTCAACATAAACTCCTAGGTCTTTTTCATAGATTCTTTCTTCAATTTCAGTATCTCCCATATGATATTTATAATGCACATTTTATACTTTACACTTTTCTCTATTAAATGTCATTTGCCATGTGTCTGCCCAGTTCTGAATGCTGTCTAGATCATTTTGAATGACCTTTGCTGCTGCAACAGTGTTTGCCACTCCTCCTATTTTTGTGTCGTCTGCAAATTCAACAAGTTTGCTTACTATACCAGAATCTAAATCATTAATGTAGATTAGGAATAGCAGAGGACCCAATACTGATCCCTGTAGTACACCACTGGTTACCTCGCTCCATTTTGAGGTTTCTCCTCTAATCGGTTCCAAAACAGTACTCTGTTTTCTACATGTTAACTACTCCCTAATCCATGTGCATGCATTTCCTTGAATCCCTACTGCGTTTGAGAATTAATCTTTTATGTGGGACTTTGTCGAAAGCTTTCTGGAAATCTAAACAAACCATGTTGTATGCTTTGCAATTATCCATTGTCGATGTTGCATCCTCAGAAAAATCAAGCAGGTTAGTTAGACACGATCTCCCTTTCCTAAAACCATGCTGACTGTCTCCCAGAATATTGTTACCATATAGGTAATTTTCCATTTTGGATCTTATTATAGTTTCCATAAGTTTACATATAATAGAAGTCAGACTTATTGGTCTGTAGTTACCTGGTTCGGTTTTGTCTCCCTTTTTCTGGATCGGTATTATGTTTGCAATTCTCCAGTCTGTCGGTACCCCTGTGTCAAGAGACTGTTGCATGATCTTGGTTAGCGGTTTGTAAATAACTTTTTTCATTTCTTTGAGTACTATTGGGAGGACCTCATCCGGCCCAGGGGATTTGTTTATTTTAAGAGCTCCTAGTCCCTTTAACACTTCTGTTTCTGTTATGCTAAAGCTCCGCCCCCCTTTTTTTTCGGCTTCTCTCTGCTCCTATCGGTCTCACTCCGCCATTGAATGGCTTTCTCTGCTGTTTCTGGAGAAAAAACGCTAGAGACCTGTGTTTTACGTCTTTTTGATGTCGGACAGGGTCCGACATTGGACCGGAAAGGGACAATTGTAATGTCGGACCTGATCCGACAAAAGACCGTAAAGGGTTTTGTGTTCGGCAGCTCGTTTTTTTTTTTTTTCTAATAAGGAGCTCCAGCTGGTTAAGGAATCGCAGCTGACCAATCTTCCCTTTTTAAACAAAACTCAGCTTGCAGTGCACCACAGGCAGAGATTCTGGCTCGCTAAACTATTTACATAAATATTTACAATAATAACAAACACAGAAGAAAATTTAAACAAAACAAAAAGCATGTTCTCCGTGCAGGACCTTGGCCCTGTCACAATACCCTATTTGTACTGGCATTTGAAAAGTGTGTGTGTGTTTTTTTAGTTTTTTTTTCTGAACTAGGGCCCTATGAAATCTGCGTTGAGAACACTTTGAGAATCTAAAGAATATGCAGAATCCAGTGCTGTATGAAAAAAATGCATTTGGACATACAGCATAAAGCTTGAAATTACATATTTGAAGGGAAAAAGTGAAACTTTTGAAATGCATTTTGTACACTACACCAACTACGTTGCTCAGAGATGCAGCGTAGATCGGGTTTTTTTTTCACTACACTGCAGTCAAAGTTACCTCGCTAGTAACAGTCGTTCAAAAAGACCTTTTACAAGTGGAAAATTCTCAGCTGAACAGCTTAGAAATTAAAAACAAACATTAAAGGAATTTGTGAACGTTTTGTTGTGGCTGAAGCCGATGTCCCGCTGGAAAATTTTACACTGTACTGCCAAATTGCAGAATGTTTTGTTGAAATTGTTGGTATCATTTCTGTCAAATGATAATTTGCCATTGCAATCCAATTCTGAATAAAGATTTTGCACATAATTGTTAGGCTATTTAATTGTATCACAGTATCAAATAATTTTGATTAAAAACGGGGAGAGGGGTAGTGATAGCAGAAAAAAGTAATGGGACCCACTGAACTATTTGTTTGACTACCAGCATTCCCAATTAGTTAAAATTCACTCTGCATTTTGATTTTATTTTTAAAGGAGAGGAGGTTGCTTTATACTGCTCCAAATACCTTCCTGAAATCATAAAGGAACAGAAGGCATATAAAGAAGGAAAGTTGCAGAAGGTGAGTATTTCATCCAAAACATTCAGATCAGTGATTTGAAATTGTTGTATAAAACTGTAATTTTAACTGTTAAGATTTTTAATGCACTTTAGTTTTTTTCCTTCTATACTTTGTTTTTACGCATCTGATGTTCTGATTTGAGTGATCACTCAAACTTTAAGCTAGTCCAAATTTGACATTTTTGGGTATTCTTAAATGTGTGTAATACATTCCAGTGTGCACCTGGATATATTCTAAACTCTGCCAGTTACTCCACATGAAATGGCACTACTAATTTATTTTTCCAGTATTCATATGCTTTATTTTGCCCAGGAATAGGTTTGTTTTAAGCAACAAAAATATGTGCTGATCCTGTCCACCTGTCTGTCACACTCACACTCCACATGGTCGACAGGGTAACTGCCTTGATTTTGCATACATCTTCACCAAACTTGTAGCATAATTTGTATTACTAAAATTAGACAGGATACACAAGAACATAAGGTAAACTATTTTATTCCTTTCATGGAAGGCTACCCCTTCAACACAGAAAAAAAACTAAAAAAAACTGTGTTACTGAAAGCACTTGATAAATTAAATATGGTATTTTTAATTGTAATTTTATACATAAGATTTTAATTGTGTTTTAATTGTAATTTTATATGTAAGATGTGTTTGCTTGTTTATGCTGTATTATGCTGTTTTAGACAAGCTGACTAAATTAGATCACTTTTCAGAATACATTAATTTACAACTATGTTTGTTTTGACAGAAATACTTTAAATATGGATGGTTTTGAAACACGGATCTGCCAGACCCCTTTCAGTTAAACTTAGATATACCTTCAGTCTTGTATTTAGGTTACTTTCCTGAGGGAGAAAAAAAAATTCTGTGTTACTTTTAATGTATCTTTTATATCTTGATTTTAGGGATGGGCACACGTAAATACTCAATTGAGCAATAGGTTAGAAAATTGTTAGTCATTTGAAAATTACTATCTTATCTCTGGTATTTAACAGACTCCTAAGCATGCTGCTGCTGCAGTACATGTTGTTACTGTAAATTAGGCAACATTTGTTCATAAGTAAATATTAGACTCGTATTCTGGTATCTGTAGACATTACCTTATGAATCAGTGCACATACAGAGGGTCGTCATAATCATGTAAGAAGTGCACACGAAGTGAAAGATTATTGTCAAATCCAACCCAAAATGTATATATGTGGCTATGATTGAATAATAAAGTTTTGTCGAAGATTGGTTCAAAACCAAGGCAGTTTTGTTCACAATGTAGTGTGTGACAGGCATACGGATTAATAATTAAATGAAATGTATAATGTAAATTATTGTAATACACAAGTCCTACTAGATACTGTACTTCATAGAACATTGATTCAATCCATATAGCACTTTCAATTTAGATGCATTATAATTAGGCTTGCTACTTTTCGATATTAATCGGTAAAGCTCGTTAAACATCTAATTCCCCAAAAATGAGTTCGACTTAAAATATTTATATACGATAAATGTCTGTAAAACCACTCGCTATATTTTCTTACCAAAAATAATAATTTGGAAATCCTCTGTAGTTTGTGTAGTTTATACTTGCTGTCTGTCCCGTCTGTTCCGCTCTGAATGGCTGCGGGTCGCTGTCAGTCATCTCAGTGGTCCGTTAGTACTGTAGTTTCACCCTGTTCTGACAGATCTTCGTTGACTGAAGCAGTGCTCTCATTTGCTAGCTACAGTGCCTGTCATTCAAAGCACCTACTTTGAAGTTAGTGGGTTAAGGTTTTGCTTTAGGTATATGGTGACAGTTACTAGTTTGATTTTGAAAATGGGGCGCAAGAGAGAAACACTTAATGAATATTGTGCACAATACCCTGACTGACGGCTGAAGTCTCCGCTGCAGGACGAAGCGGACCCGTCTGCTTTGCCTTCCAGTAACTGAGTCCGGCTGTGCTGAAGCAGGAGAGGGGGAGCTCAGACTCCAAATAATAGTTCTGTTCAAATATCTAATCTTTTATTTGTGCATATCATTTTTACTTGTAAATTTGTTATAAAGGTCTGTAATACACTTTTATATGCTGCGTTTAGTACGGTTTATTTGAGACCATTTTTAAATGTATCTCAGCTGTGACCAAACGTTATTTCAATTAGAATGTTGGTAACCATGGTTCCCTTTGAAGTACAAATGTAACCTTCACCTCATGGGTATTAATCCTTTTAAACCATCTAACCTGAATCAGTATTCCAAAGCTGCACATAGTGCCCGTGACGCAGTCTGTATTCACTTACTCAAAACGTCATCATTTTTCCTTTCACAGACCTGAGAGAGATCTATGAACAGATAAGTGACACATAGTGTTGTATCTGATTGTACTGTTATTGTTCGCTTGTGTTTATCACTTATTGCGAAATTGTTTTAGTAAAAATGACTTTATTTATTTATTTGGTGCCCTTACCCAGGGCGACCTTAAAGTTGTAAACAAAAAATACATTAATAATCACAGTACAAGTATTAATACAATTAAGAGCAAGATAAAATACAATGATTTCAGTTCTAGTAAGTACAATTATATGACAAAATACGATTAAATATCGGAGCAGATAAGTGTTAGGGATAGTTACATCAGGATACGATTTAAATGCAAAATACTACAGATTGAATAACACTTGTGGCAGATTACATTACAGTACTCTGTAAAGTACAAGATTAAATGCAGTAAAATAGGGGGCAGATAAGTGCAAGTAAAGTGCATTAACGAAGCGTGATAGTGTCCAGAGGGAAAAGAGGAGTTCTACAGGTGCTGTCTGAAGAGGTGAGTCTTGGAGGCGCCGGAAGGTGGTCAGGGACTGGGCAGTCCGGACATCTGTAGGAAGGTCATTCCACCACTGCGGGACGAGGGTGGAGAAGGAGCGGGCTCTGGAGGCAGGGGAGCATAGAGGAGGTACAGCCAGTCTTCTAGTGCAGGCGGAGCAGAGAGGTCGAGTGGGGGTGTAGGGAGAGATGAGGGTCTGGAGGTAGCTGGGTGCAGTCTGGTCAAGGCATCTGTAGGCGAGTACAAGAGTCTTGAACTGGATGCGAGCGTTGATCAGGAGCCAGTGGAGTGAGCAGAGCAGTGGAGTTGTGTGGGAGAAGCGAGGCAGAGAGAACACCAGGCAAGCAGTGGAGTTCTGGATGAGCTGGAGCGGACGGGTGGCGGACGCAGGGAGGCCAGCCAGAAGGGAGTTGGAGTAGACTAGGCGAGAGAGTACCTGGGCCTGGACAAGGAGCTGGGTGGCGTAGTTGGTGAGGAAGGGTCGGATTCTTCATATGTTGCTCAAGAAGAATCGGCAAGCGTGTACCAGAGTGGAGATGTGCTGGGAATACGAGAGGCAGGGGTCCAGGGTGACGCAGAGGTGCTTAGCGGAGGAGGAGGGAAAGAGTGTGGTAGATTCCAGAGGAATGGAAGCAATCAGAGGAGGGAAAGTAAAGGAGGTCAGATTTAGAGAGGTTGCGTTTGAGATGATGCAAGTGCATCCAGGAGGAGATAGCAGACAGACAGGTAGAGATACAGGAAGGGATGGTGGGAGTCAGAGGGGGGAAGGAGAGGAAAATCTGAGCATCATCAGCATAGAAATGGTATGAGAAACCGTAGGATGCGATGCGGGGGCCCAGGGAGCGGGTGTAGAGAGAGAACAGGAGAGGACCCAAGACTGATCCTTGGGGTACTCCTGTTGAGAGAGGACGAGGTGTGGAGGTTGCTCCACGCCAGGTTACCTGGTAAGTGCAGTTGGAGAGGTAGGAGGAGAACCAGACCAGAGCAGTGCCAGAGATTCCCGGGTCAGCGAGAGAGGATAGTAGGATAGAGTGATCGACAGTGTCAAAGGCAGCAGAGAGGTCGAGGAGAATTAGGACAGAGGAGAGAGAGGCAGCTCGGACAGAGTTTAGTGAGTTAGTGACAGACAGGAGGGCGGTTTCAGTGGCGTAAAAGCATAAAGGTCGAATTCACCCATTCTCTGCTTGAAGAAAAATAAAGATTGAAAAGAAACGGCAAATTCTTTCTAAAATAAACAGATGATATTAATCATCTATTTGGGGGAAAAAAAAAATCGAATAGTAGCAAGTCTAATTATACTGTTCTAATGTGTTTTTTCCTCAATTGAAATGTATTTTAGGTGTTGTATATTATGCCAAGACTGAGAATTCACCATAAAAAAGCTTATATGATAGTAATAAATAATAAGACTATGGGTCTCAAAGTACAACCCTCCTAGAATATAATGCAATTTTTGTATATATACTAAGCATCAAAAGAAATGTATCACTTATATTTGGATAAAATACACTAGATGTGTTCGAAAAATGACAAACTCTTTTTGAGCAGGTGCAGTGACTTTTTATTGAGCTGATTTAACAATTGACATCACAAAGATGCAGCAAAATGATCTGTCGGTCTTGGGCAGGGGTTGTGACTCTTAGTCTCCCAGTTCGCGACCTCTCATTGACAGTGTCTGGTTGTAATGTCTCGCCAGGTTTGAAATTGCTGGCTGTGAGCACCCAAGACGACGAGCCACAGTACGCTGCCCTAGTCCAGCCTCCAACATGCCAATTGTATGAAGGCACTGCTCTCTTGACAGACATGGCATATTTTGTTTTTCTGTGATTCTTTATTGCTTTTATTCAAGCTTGCAATTCAACAGCTGAAATCACTCCATATCCAGTGTCCAACTGTCTCACTAATTAGGTGATTTAAGTGCATATACTTCAGTCATAGTCACTCAAGCGTGTCATGGTCAAGGATGAATGATCGAATGATTAAAAAGAAACCAAAAACATTGTCAATGTCCATCATTTTTATATACTTTATTTTTGTTTTTGAAAAGTATGTGTTATAGTAGTTTTGTTTCTTTTGATGCTCTGTATATAGGCCTAAACCTCCAAAACAGATCCCAAGTATTGAAAATGCTGTACAGAAAACTTAGATCAGGAAAGAACAAATGAACCTACCACAAAAGCTCTTAAAGGTGACAGTTGCTTTTTCTTGCTGTAGGCTACTATATTATGAGGGTCTAGTGTTTGCAAGCAGTATTTACAATCTTCTCACAAATCTACAGTAATTAACCATATTCACAAAGTTATTATAATTTGGTAAATATGTCCCCCCAACATCTACCAAATAAATACTACAGAGCTACTCCGTTATAACGCGACCTGTGGAGTGCGGAATCAGGTTAGAACACGGTAAGGTCATGTTATAACCGAGGCCGTGGCTCCCAAGTGAGACAAGCTGCTGTGTCGGAGTGCAAGACTGTTTGTTGTTTTTGAATAGCGGCAGGGAATAATCAGTTGATTAATCCATGCACATTTTTAATAAAGGTAACGATCTTATAGCGGCTGTCCTGCATAGTAATACTAAAAAATCAATAGACTCTAAAATATAAAAAGAAAGCCAATGGAAATTGTCTTTTTAAAAGCAGAACTCTGATCAATGCAGTAATAATAATAATGTAATTATTTTTATGTAGTGCCTTTCATAGTGGACTACCATCACAAAATGCTTTACAAAGGTAGGCTGTAAACTGTGCATTATATGCAGAGTCACTTACAATAGAACATTTGATTTAACATCTCATCTGCGGGATGGATCACAAGGAGGTTAGTGACTTGCTCGGGGTCACTGTGACAAAGTGGTTCGTAGTGCACAGGTGCAGTGGTGATGCGGTGCTCAGGAATGACACACAAGACAGTTCATGGTGAAAAAACAGCTCTATTTGCCGACCAAATAATAATACCTGACTCTACACAATGATGTGTATCGCTCAGGCAAACCACGGGGTTCAGTCCCGAAATAATACACTAAACAAGACAAACGCAACACGGTCACAAGTCCAGAGTGAGTGCTCTTAGTGAAAGGGGTGATTTTACAGGTTTATCGTGTACAATGTTGAAGTGGAGTCCGGGTTCAATTGCTGGCGGTTTAGCTACAGCTCCCAGAGGTTAGCCTTCTATAATGACAAGCACAGACAGTTAGCAACAAACAAACAAAACACTTAACTCACGGTAATTAATTAATTCCGTTTTCCAAACGGGTCCTTTTCAGTAACCATATCAATGGAACAGGTTACGTCGTCACACCCACTGTTATACCCTTAGTCACGCCCCCTGCGATAGCTAGTTCAATCACGTCTCCTCCAATCCACGACTGACACATCGCGTACCACATTAGGGCGATGACTTCAGGTATTGTGACTCCGCCCCCTTCCTGGATGGCCAACTTCCGACTGACCCTGGAACGAACTGCCATACAGCACCCTCACAGGTCGGGAGGGAGATTGTTGACTAGGATTAATTCGCTCTCTGTCAGTCACACAGCGAGTCAGTCAGTGGCAGAGGTGGGATTTGAACCAGTGACCTTCTGGTTACAAGCCCAGGACTTGAACCACTGGACGACGCTGCCCCCTTTTATGCACTGGTTCATTTGGTAAATTTGGTTCAAGGCAAAACACATTCTGATATGTCTTTTCAAATATGTATCAACTGTGTAATTTTTCTGCCTTCAAAATCATCAACCAATGAGCACTGACACAAAGCGAAATGGGCAGAGATTTGTGACTAATGCCAAAACTAAATCTTGATTAGATTGAAGGCTCAGTCAATCAACATGCAGTGATTATACTGATCAGGCTAGCCAATAGCAGCTAACAGAAAAGCAATATGAGGAATCAGAATGCAAGCAGCATGAACTGTGCTGAATGAAAGCTGCATAGCGGCGCTGATTTAAGATAAAGGTTGATTTTAAGAGGAGATACTGGGGGGCATTTGAGAAACGTTGATATGGCATTTGTACAAATAATGATTTCTTCACTTACCTAAAACGTAAATAACTTGTTGAAAAAAAAACACTTTGTAGGCTATCCCTCTGAGTTCTCTTGTCTCTGCTAAGTATTGCTAATAATAAACAGAGACAATAAATGTAGTTTTTAATTCTGTGTCGCTGAAAGTTTCCTCCAAAATCATTATCAAAGTACAAAAATGAGTTCACACTAGATTAAAATAAACTGACTTACATTCAGTAGAGCTGTGAAATACGCAGATTTTAAAGTGTTCTGTTAGTGTAGCTTTTATTAGACAGCATTATAATAAAATCATAAAGTTGACTTTTAAATATGAATTAAAAAATATTCACTGACCGTGAAGATGATAGCCTTTTTTATGCAACACTGCCACATTGTTTTAACCTCTGGATATATTGATGAAAGACTTTACTGAATTTCCATTTTACAAGCCATTCAATCAGATGTGACATACTCTTTTTCAATTGTGTTTTGCTTCACAAAAACTCCCATTTCTAGTTTTGACTACATAAATAATCTGCTATAACAGCAATGCTAAACTTTTATGTGGCTCTGTGGCAATGTGCCCCTACCCTGTGTGCATTTCTGTGTTATATGTTGCGTGTGTTAATGTTGGTGTATAGATATTGCTGCACAGGCTATAAATGGGTGTGTGTAGCACAAGTTATTTAAAATGTATAATTGTATTTAGGCACGGGGATTGCACTCACTTCACATGCATTTAAAGTATTTAATAATATGTGAGCATGGGGTTGCACATATTTAGTTCAAGTGCTGAGATTCAAGTGAATAATTTAATTGGTAATTGAATCCCAGCACAATTGTGTATATATAGCTGCATGTTTCATTCACTCGGGGTTGTGTGTTCAGGGCGAAGGAACGGGAGAGAGTGAAGAGATAAATAGTAACAAGTAATTGCTACGTGGTGCTGGAGGACCAGCACAGTACGTGTTTGTTTAGTGTTCGTCCCCGTTTGTTAGTGTCTGTTCATTTTGTTTGTCTATTTATTTTGGCTGTAAGTGCTGTATTCTGTTTTTGTCATCATTTTATTTTCTGTGTATCATTAATAAATCTACTGAGCGCCGCAGCGTCTCAGTTTCAAACCCAGTACTGCCTGTCTGCGTGTGTGATTCTTTCTGGCCTGACGTCACCCCTACAGCTAGCCTGTCACAGGCTCTCTGACTGTTTTAAAAATGTAATTTATTTTTTCGTTCTCTGTATAATTCCTGAATATTTGTTTAGTTTCTGACCCACCCACCCAATATTGCATCTAAACATTTGAACACTTCTGTATATATGTCATAGTTAAACAATATATCATTTTAAAATGCAGGCTCTAGAAGATGCTTTTCTGGCCATTGATGCCAGAATGACCATGGAGGACATAATTAAAGAGCTGTCTCAAATAGCAGGACGTCCCCAGGAAGATGAGGATAAGGAGAAAGTGGCAGATGAAGAGGATGGTAAGTTGCCTAAAACCTGTTTACACCCAAGCTTTTTTGTATTAGGCGTTTGATCTTTACGTTTCAGGATCAAGAAGACTCGTTTTTGTTTGCATAGAAATTGATTTTTGCATTGGTGGTCCCTGTATGTGTGTTGTGAGTGGAAATGGATATCAAAGAAGCCGTTTTATCAACGTGATTACACGTCAATCAAAACAAGTAACCAATAGGCCAAAAAAAAAAAAAAATTGCATTTCATCACAAGGATCCTCTAGGGGATGTCACACACACAGCAAATTAACAATTAAACCATTACATTAAACAGTAATACTGAGTTTGATAAAAACAGAAATAAAAAATAAAAAACATACAAAATGTGGTTTTAATTGTAAAAATAGCTAGTTTGTAGAAATGGAACAATTTAAAATGTCTAAAACAGAGATTTCCTTAACCTGATTGATCAATACGAGGGACTTAATATCTGTTTAAGGACCTTGAATGTTGTCTTTCAAACTATGTAGTCACTGTTCCAAATAAATCTGCTGGAAAATAAGTAAATACAGTATTTGTGTATTTTATCTTTTTTTGCTTGATGAAAGAAAATCTATGTTCTTGTACATGCCCTCTGAATGTTGTCTGTCAATGTAGACTGCTTCCTCACTCAATCTATGTATTTAAATTTAGTATAGCAAATAGTTTAAAAAAATTTGAGAATATTGTTTGCTGTCAGCGGAAGTACAGTAACCACAATAACAGCTAGTCTCCAGTTTGAATGACGAGTCCAAGAAATCAAACAACTGCATGCAGTCTGATTTACTGTCAGCAACTTTATTTCAGCACATCACAGTAACACAAAGGACGGTGCTCTCTTCTCTAACAAAGCCAGCAAGGAGACCTTGAATAAACTTTATGAACACACTGAACAAGCTACTGAACAGCATTAACACACAGACTACGAGATTTAATTACTAAAACTTTTTTTTAGGATTTACTTTTGGGACCTAACGGTAACTTAAATATTGAAACTTGCACAAATATATTCCAAATCCTAATTTTAAAATAAAAAGTTAGCTGTACTTTTTTTTTCTTTTACATGTTTTACAAACAGTTCAGAAACCTTCTTTACCTTAACTGAAGAACAGCTCTATGCAAGTAGGATTTTTAATTTTTTTCTAGTATTGAGCTATTTAGGCTATTGGAAATACCTACGATGTTACAAAGTCCACCGCAGGGTTAATGAAGCCTGAGTGAATGCTATCAGACCACAGATGGAATTCTGAGCAAACCGCACTGGAATATTGAGGAAAACTTTTGTATTTAATTAGCAACAAAAACTAGTGCTGCATAAAATCAATGCACCAATTTTTAATAGCAATACAACCCGAAGAAGAGGGCTTTACTGTCTGGTAAGGTCTTTCTCGTTATGTTAAATGCCAGACGGTAAAGCCCTCTTTTGAGTTCTATTGCTTTAATAAAATTTGATTTAAAAAATGGACAAAAAGAAATGCAGTTTTGATTAACACAGGAAAACTAAGATAGAAAAGCTATTTTGTAAAAATGTTTTCAGTCTTCACTTACAGAAGAGAAAAGGGCATTACAATAATCAATTCTAGATTAAACAAAGGCATGCATTAGTTTTTCAGTATCAGATACAGAAGTAGGTCTACGTTTAGCTATATTTCTGAAGTGATAAAAGGATATTCAGTAACTTTCCTAATACGAGTCTCGAATGATAGATCAGCATCAAAGATTTCTAATTTCTAGTTTATTCTGATGAGAGACTGCTAAAGTCTAATTTAAATAATCTCACATTTTGTTAGTTGGTTCTGAGAGCCCACTAGCATAATCTCTGTTTTATCAGAATTCAACATTAAGAAGTTCTGAGATCAAACACTTGATGTCTGCAAGGCAAACAGCTAATAACACACCAGCAGAAGTATTTCCTGGCTTTAAAGACAAATGCAGCTGAGTATCGTCAGCATAACAGTGGAAGTTAACTCCATGTGTGTGGATAATGTCACCTAAAGGTACCATATATAACAAAAATAGCAAAGGAACTAAAATAGAGCCCTGTGGAGCACTGCAGACAACTTCACACAATGCAGATTTTACGTCCCCAACAGAGACGAACTGAAACCTATCGGAAAGATAAGACCTGAACCAAGGTAGGACACCTCCTGACAATCCCACTGAGCTTTCAATAAAATGGGAAAGCCCGACGTCAGAGCTTACCAGCAGATCATTTACTACTCTAACAAGGGCTGTCTCTGTGCCATGTGCAGACTGAAATCCACACTGACATTTTTCTATACGCTATTAAGCACTAGCAATTTGTGTAATTGATTGGCAACAACTCTCTAGAACCTTAGCTAAAAGTGGCATATTGGAGATTGGCCTAGATTTATTAAGGACTTTGGGGTACAAATGAGTTTTCTTGAGCAAAGGCTTTGCCACAGCTACCTTAAGTGCTAGGGAACTATATCGGAGGAAAGTGATACATTTTTAATTAATGTGAGTATTGATAACACAAACATTTGAGTTTAGTGGGAATAGGCTCAAAAGCACATGTAGTGGGTCAGTCGGTTCTTGTAAGGTAGTCAAGGAAAAAGCCTCCATAGTAGCCTTAACAGGTCTAATCGGTACAATTATGGAGGAAGAATGAGTCTGTAGAATCTGATTTCTGATGTCAAGAAGTCATTACAGCTGTAAGAGGAGCCAGTTTTAAGGATGGGAGTACTAGGTGGATGATTTACTAATTTATCTAGGGAAGCAAAATAAATCAGATTTGTTTTTATTGGTTTAGATTCAATTTAAATAATAATGTGGTGGTCCAGCCAATGCTAGAGCCTTCGTGTATTTTACCTGGTGGCTTTTTCATGCAAAGTAATGAACATGCAGTTTAGATTCCTTCCATCTCCGTTCCAATTTACAACCTTCACATTTTAATTTACAAGTCGTATCATTACACCATGGCGAGCTTGTTTTAAAAGACACTCTTTGAGTTTTAACTTGCCAAGATACTAGTCAAGGAGGTGTTAACCAACTTCTCTAATGGTAAAGACTCAGTAAGTGGCAATTTAACTCAATACATCCAAAAACTTCACAGCAGTTGAATAATTAACTACCCGAATTTATTATTATTATTATTATTTATTTCTTAGCAGACGCCCTTATCCAGGGCGACTTACAATTGTTACAAGATATCACATTATTATTACATACAATTACATTATTTTTTACATACAAGTACCCATTTATACAGTTGGGTTTTTACTGGAGCAGTCTAGGTAAAGTACCTTGCTCAAGGGTACAGCAGCAGTGTCTCAGCTGGGATTGAACCCACGACCCTCCGGTCAAGAGTCCAGAGCCCTAACCACTACTCCACACTGCTGCCCTGCTTTAATTGTCCAGAGTCCAGAGCCCTAACCACTACTCCACACTGCTGCCCTGCTTTAATTGTGTGTTCCACACTCTTTATAGTTTTAGGCAGATTAACCTCAAAAAGAATGGCAAGATGATCATCAGAAATAGGGAGATCAATACTTTTACAACTAAACCTGATATTTTTTTTTTTTTTTTTAACTAAACCACAAGAAATTACTAGATCTAAATTATGGCCACGATTATGCGTAGGACCTTTAACATGCTGGACATAATCTATTGAAATCCAGTAGCCTCAAAAATTCAGAAGAGATGGAATCAGAATCAATGTCAACATGAATGTTAGAATCACCCAATAAAAGAATCATGTCATAATTGACAGACAACATAGATAAGAGACAGGGTTAGAAATTCAAGATCTGATGAGGACTAGTTGATGTCTGTGTCTCGGTAGTCCTCTGGGTGAGTACTTAAAACAAATGTACACATATACTCTCTCTTTCACAGTCTTGCGTTTTTAAAAAAAAATTAGTAAGTCCATTTTCTAACGGGGTGTAGCAGTGGTGAATAAGCATTTTATAATGCTTACAAGTGTCACTTGGAACTGAAACCTCCCTTCATCTCCCCTGCAATGACGTTTTACGTTTGTGTTCTCCCTCTGCGCGGGATGTGAAGTTCATCGTTTGAATTTACTGAAACAGTGCAAGTCATTTTACAAAAATGTGGAGATATATACTGGGTTGCGACACCCCCCGTCCCCCCACCCCCACAAAAGAAAGAAAAAAAGACTGAAGATGTCATTCGCAAAGGGGGTCGGTTGAACTAAGAAGCCAAAAAACAGGCCACTTTTTACTAAACATTTTAAAACCAATAAATAAACAATTACCATAATGAACATTATCGTAATATGTTGCTTATAACATAACACAATATATTCATAATAACATTGAGTTCTTACCAATAAATAACAGTAACATGTTTAAAGTTTGGGACTCGCTGTCTGTAGCAGGTGTTTGCATTATCGTCAGCATATTTTAAATGATTGATAGCTGAAATTTAATTTTTTCAAAATACACTTTTCTTATACCAATACAGTACTGGTGAGCAATAATCAGTTAGTCTGAAAACCAGGCTTTTGGATCACAGATAATAGGTGCACAGGTGGTGAGTCTGTGAGTGCTCCAGAGCTCAAGCACCAATGGGGGGAAATAAATCACATTAAATCACCTGTTATGTCAAATGTAGCGTGGATGATTCACAATCAGAATCTGTTATTGCAGCATTTTAAAAAGATAAACATTTACTGGTGGCTCTGACAAACCGGAAGACAATCTTTCACATATTCAAATCCATTTGTTCAAGGTCTCCCAGCTTTCTTGAAAAGATCTGTGTTTCCATAGTTTTTCTTTTGTATTTGTTGTGCTCTCATTAGTATCCAACCAAGCAGATTCAGCATCAGGTCAGTTTTGGCAGATTCTACTGTACTTGCTGAAGCAGTTTTCTCCCACTGCTAATTAAAAAAAAAAAGTAACCACCTAGCTAACAATTTCATCTCGAGGGCATCATTGAAACATACTGTCTTTAAATTGGGACCACTGAAGACTGTGCGTGTATGCGAGTACATATTGTAGGTAGTAATTCTTAGTTATTTAATCACTGTAACCCCCAACTCCACAAACCAGCCAGCATTTTTGTAACTAGCAATACATATAATGAACAATAAAATAAACATTTGTATTTGTGTCCATCTGTGTCAATTTCAGGCGGAGCTTAGTGGTCGGCAAGGTGGCACGGCTGAGGTTTTTTATATTTTTCCCCCTCTGTCCTCCCGTCTGGTGCGGTCAATGTCAGTTTCTCAGCACACAGTACAGTAAACGATCAGTAACGAGGTGTAAACAGGCAATTGATCGAACTGTAGGAGCGTTTACTAAGGTGCCTTTGTTCATTATTATTATTATTATTATTCTATTCTTTTTTTAATCTAAATTTACAATGCCGTTTTATTTTTTAGGAAAATCAAATGTAAGCCTTTTTTTAGGGACCCCCAACTGCTGCTGTTGATTCCAACTTAGGCACTTCACAGAAGGACTAGTAAGTTTACATCAGGACTGGCAAGTTTCAAAAGGACAAGTACCACAATATTGTTAGTTTCTAACCCTGTAAGAGATCACCAAATTCGGTCAAAAATAGTGAGTTTGACTTTGGTGGATGATCTATAATTACAATATGAACAGGTAATTGGTTGTTTTATAGTTAACAATTAAAAAAATTAATAACCTTTAATTTCCTGTTTTGAGTGTTCAGTGCAGAAGTTCAGTCCATCTCCCCACCCACAAAATAATAATTTGGAGGAGAAGTGTCAATCAAGGAAACTATCATCTGTTCCAAGCCAAGTTTCAGTTGGAGAAAATGAGTATTATAATCCATAACTACATTGCTGATTTGCTGGTAATGGGGATATGAAGAAGATTACTGTAACACACAATTCTGAGATTACTAAATGCCAACGAGTAGTTGGAGTGATTTAAAAATGCTTTTCACTTCTATTTTGCACACCACATTAGATCTCTTCCCAACCCCCCCACCCCCAGTTCCTTGTTTAAATAATTTGATAAGTGGCTCCCTTTCAAGTACAAAATGTAACTATTACTATATGGGTATTTACCTCCTAAAGACTCGCACCTTGAATATTGATATACCAGAGCTGCTCAATGAGCCTGTGACGCCTGTGAATAGTCATGGCATGCCCCTCCCCAGAGGGTACATGTGCTCACAGATCTCGGCGCCATTTTTCTTTTCAAGATTGACCTGATTGGAGAGAGAACTGGTTCAGATAAGTATTTGGTGCTTCTGACAAATTCTTTGCATGTAATTTATGCAATATTATATTAACGTTGTAATAGTTTTTCTAATTATGCATATATTGTGCACTACAGCCTGTTGCTTATTACGTCCCGCTGTGGTCTTGTGCCCCGTGTGAAGCCAGCGGCTTCAGTTGCTCCTTCCCAGGGATCCAGCAACATAAGTCGGCTGACTTTGTGCTCTCCCCCCACGCTGCATAACTCTGGCTGGAGTTATTTCATTTCTCGTTTTGGCTCCAGCTAAAATACGAGACGTTTTATATTATTTATGTAATTGTTATAGTACTGTATTTTGTTGAGAGATTTCTCTTTGTGTGTATTCTGTTTTTTACAGATACTATGCACAGGCCTGCAACATGTTGCTACAGTACACGTGCAGCAAGAGCAGCAGCTGGGCTTGGCAGCACTGTGCAGGACCAAGATACTTGCTTCATTTGTGGTTGCTTGCAATCTCTTAAACAGTATCTTGATGCCGTTTTGGTGACAGCTTTAGCATCACCATTATGAAGGCTGTTGGTTCCATTTTAACAAGTAGGCTTCCCTCAGTCTTGTGTGTCGTACAGACTGGGTAGTTTTGCCAGTGGCTTGTACAGGTGGGCATCCCTTTACCTTGCCACCAGCGGTGACTGCAAACCAGTGGACCCGTACCGATACTGAGGTAATCGACCCCTTCCATTCCTGACCCGATACCGTACCAGGACCAAGGTTGCCTCACCGGTACCAACCCTGTGCCATCATTGTACCGACCTGGTGCTAAATTTACCACACTGGTACCGAACCAACCCAGTACCGTACCAACCCGGTGCTATAGTCACCAAACCGACCTGGTCCTACACGGCCCGCTACCGGCTGGTAGAGCATTTGAGTCTCATCCCCTGCAATTAAGCTCAGGTCACCAGTCTGGCACCAAACCAGTCCTGCTCAGGTCCCACGTGACCACTTCCAGTGCGGAAGGCCAAGCAGCCTCAAAGACCTTCACAGCCAGCTGTGCCTGCTGCCAGAGGTGATGTTTGGGACTGTGAAGGCTTTAATAGGTTCCTGCACAGAGCCAGAGGCTGCAGGTCAAGCCACAGGCCGTGCAGCTGCATTTGAGCCATCTGGGGCTTTCTAATAGGGACATTGACACCATGCAGAATGCCAGAGCACCGTCCACCTGTTCCCAGTACAGGTATAAGTGGGGTGTTTTCCAAACATGGTGTCTGCCTCGTGGGTTTGACCCCATGATCTGTCCCATGGCAGTTATACTGCAATTTTTGCAGGACCTTTTTGATGAGAGGAAATCACCCTCCATGTTAAGGTCTATCTTGCACCCATTTCGGCTTGCCATATCAAAATTGATTCGGTCTCCACTGGAGCTCACTTCCTGGCCGGACAATTTTTTAAAGGGGCTTGGTGGCTTTGGCTGCCTATGAAGGACATTGTTTCTCACTGGAGACTAAACGTGTCCATGCATTCAGCTGAGCTGAAATATTTATCGCTCAAAGTGGCTCTCTCTTGCTTACTATCTCCCCGCAAACATGTGAGTGAGATGCATGGATTCGCCATTGCGGAAGCCTGCTTGTGTGTGTGTTTTTTTTTTTTTTTTTTTTTTTTTTTTTTTAATACAAAAGCCAAGACAAAGGTTACGCTCCGTACCAATCCTGCCTCAGATGATGGCAATGATGGCAATGATCTCGGCATTTCATGTCAACCAGTCTGTGGAATTGGAGGCTTTTCATCCACCTTCCAGTCTGACAGGGAGCGACTGCTCCATACACTTTGCCCTGTGCGGGCCCTGGAAAAGTTGGAGGCAGTCCGAACAATTTATCTGCTATGGGGCGAAGTCCCATGGTAAAGTCCTGTCTAAGCAGAGGCTGTCCAAATGGATAGCAGACACAGTCAGGACTGCCTGTGAGCTGGCCAATTTGCCCCCTCCAGAAAAGCTCCCTGCCCACTCCACCAGGGGCATGGCAACTTTGTGTGCTGTATTCCAGGGTGCATCTGTCAAGGACATATGCAATGCAGTGGAGTGGGCTACTCCCCATACCCTTACTAGGTTCTACATATTGAATGTCGTGGATCCTCAAAACCCTGGTTTTGGAACTATAGTATTAAGGACGGCTTCTCGGTCAACCCTTACAACAGGTGTAGAGATGAGTTTCTCCCTCAATTTGTTAGCCGTAGCGACTTGTTACTGGGGTTCCGTATGGTAATGCACAAGGCACCCTTCCGACTTAGTCTTGTAGCATTCCAGTCATTCTGCAATCTTGCCCTTGCGACGGCTTTGGTACTGTCACCATTAACCTTCAAGGATGCTTGACTGCATCACAGGCTCTGCGAGCAGCTTTGTTATATCTTATTCAAGTTTCGGGGTCTTTTTAGGAGGTAAATACCCATACAATTCTGTTTCAGGGAACCAGGGTTATAATAATCTAACATTACCCTTTTGCATCATTTATTACAAGTTAGCAGAATACGTAAAATTAGATGCATTTAAAACGCAAAGAACAAAACATATGTTAAAAATGGCTGATAGGAGAAATTAAATAAAATACAGCAGCCACCAAACCAACAGCAAGTAACCATACTGCAAACCCAGCACAGGCCCTACATTATTATTATTTATTTCTTAGCAGACGCCCTTATCCAGTTACAAGATATCACATTATTTTTTACATACAATTACATAATTTTTTACACATTATTTTTTACATACAATTACCCATTTATACAGTTGGGTTTTTACTGGAGCAATCTAGGTAAAGTACCTTGCTCAAGGGTACAGCAGCAGTGTTCCCCACCTGGGATTGAACCCACGACAAGAGTCCAGAGCCCTAACCAGTACTCCACACTGCTGCCCGCTGCCCTGTTTAGCAATCAATTTTCAGCCACAGAGCTAATCTACTGCGTTGACACCAAGTAGTATAATGTAAACTTAATAAGAATAAAAATAAAATAATAAATGACAGAAGTCAGGCATGATTAACTTCCTTGCATCCTGAAATTGTAAAACCTGTTACACTTGAACTAGTAAATAATTTAATTTCCACAGGGCAAAAAAAATAAAATAATTAAAATGCAATTGAACAACCCCAGCTGGTTTGGGGTGCTTGGGGTGGGATATTTGTTGCCCATTTTATTCTTCTTGGTATCCCTCAATAACCCATTTACGATGCAAAATGATCAGTTGGATCTTAAGGCATTCCGTGGGGGAAGCTTGCAGCACCAGTGCAAATGCTAATATCTCTGCAACTTCAAATTTTCATATGATGGAAACTTCTTGGGCAAAATCTTACAGGGTCAAATTACTTTTTGGTTTCCAGATAAGACCTAACTAAAGACACACACTGGCACTTTCAGCTTGTTCGAGGTGGAACAGGTTTTAGCCTTTTCCCGACACCAGTTTGTTCTATTTTTCTAGCATCATGGCTGTCAGCAACTTGGGAATGCTGTTGTTTCTGTGTGGTGGTGATTTTGCAGTCAAAGTGCAGTATTTGTATCATGTAATAAACTATAAAACTATAGCAGACGGCTATCCCCGGCCGTTCCCCGCGATTCAAGCCTCTTCTGTGGCTATGTTTCATGCACTCTCCCTTGCTGCTTGGCTCTTCAAGAGTCAATATTATTTCTTGATAGTTCCTTTTCATTAATTACTTCTTTCAGAAATCCAGTACGTGCATAGGCTGTCTCCTTGTACTAGGTTTGCCTCTGTACACAGACGGTATCCTGCACTAGCGCTTTTTCCAGTTAGCTTTTTGCACCACAGAGATCCTGCCAGTGTTGAAGGCTTTTTAGCTACACTGTGCTGCTGAATTGGCAAGAGCCTTTTCGACCGAAATTTATTCAGAGTGTCTTTTGCTGTTGCTGTGTCTGCTTTAGCATCACTGCCAACAAAGGCTACTAGATTTTTATAGTTAGCAGGTCTTTCAGGTCTTCACCTGTACGCCACTTCTCGTGATACCAAAGTCAGTACCAGAATTGGTTCAGTACCAAGACCGTTATCAGGGCTCCATTCTTGTGGACTCTGTGCACAACAGTTCTCGGCGCTCCAGTCAGCGTTGGTGTCTGTGTTTTTTGTGTGCATATATTGCACGGCTGAACTGTTTTTCAACCTTGCACCACGCCTGGGTTTTACCCTTGTGCTGCTTGCAAGAGGAAAATTCCAGCAGAAGATAAGCACTACATGTGCATCTACAGCCTGGGAAGGGAGCATGCAGATGGAGCAATTAAAGACCGCAGATATTGTGCGTCTTGTGCGTCGTCTTTCTTTTTATTTATTTATTTATTTATTTATTTATTTATTTATTTATTTAGAGCTCGCCAATTATTTTTTTTGTTTTTTCCCCAATTTAGTAATGGCCAATTTATTTTTAGACTCGACAGGGGCGAAGACGAACACACGCTGCCCTCCGAAGCGTGTGCTGTCAGCCGCCCGCTTCTTTACACACTGCAGACTCACCATGCAGCCACCCAGAGCGTTAGAGGACAACGCAGCTTATAGGCAGGCCCGCAGGCGGTTGGCCAGACCACAGGGGTCACTGGTGCGCGGTGAGCTGAGGACACCCTGGCCAACCTAGCCCTCCATCCCCCCAGGAGACGCTCGGCCAATCTGATGTGTTGGCTCCCGCGGTCTGAGGATCTCACCACCCTTATCTGGCAACCTACCACGGCGTTGCAGGTTCCGTGGCCTCTATCTTCAATAGGGTTCTTGCTACTCTATGCCAGCGTTAGCCACCCCCCCGGTTCTCTTGCATGTTTTGCATGAGGTGCAATCCGTCCTGGGCACGTTCGCCGACTGCCTTTGCTGTTTCAAGGTCATTGGGCAGTTTTATATAGGGTGCACAATGCAGATAAACTGGACCTTGCCAGTTTCCGCTTGTTGAGGCTTCCATTGCCTCTCTGTTGCAGATGCCCAATATAGCCTTGCTGCAAAGGGACGTCTCGTGCCCCAATAAACAATGCCATGTCACTGAAGTGATGCTGAAGGAGGCCAATGTGGCCTCAGTGTTTTGCATGCGCCTTGGTAGCTACAGTAGCATACTGGTGACTTACCAGTACATGCTGTTGCAGACTCTGTCCACTGACCGCAGGCCCTCGTCCCACTGGTTGGACGAGCTGAGCTACGTCAATAACCACCTGCTTCAGTTGTTAAAGTACAGGGGTTGGGCAAGAGCATGGCTGCGTTGGTGGTGACAAGAAGACAGCTCTAGCTTGCTCAGGCTCAAGTACCTGACAAGGACAAGGCTTCATTGCTAGATGTACCAGTGACACCAGGGCATATGTTTGGACTGGCAATGGATGAGACGCTAAAACGCACTCACCAAGCACAGGAAACTATCAAGGAATTGGCTTCCCAAGCAGAAGCCCTCTGCCCATAAGCCACCAAAGCATTGGCGAAACAGACACCCTCTGCCCCAGAAGCAGGTGCAGGCTCATGCTGTCCCTGCTAGGGCTAATGCTCCAAACCGCTTTCAGGGCGAATAACGCGGAGGCTGGCGCAATTACAGGCACCCTGCTCGCAAGCAGCAGCCACAGGCTCAAGCCCCTGCGAACCACAGACCCAGGGCCCATTCTATCAGGCCCACCTGGATTATTGGCGATCATGCACTCAGACACTTGGGTACTTACTCTCTGCATGATTGTAACAACGGTGATGAACCCTCAAGACAATATTTTAGTGTGTCAGGAGGTATCAGCCCTGCTACAGAAACAGGCCAGTTAAATTGTTCACCCTCTCAACGAGAGAGTTTTACTCCGGGTATTTCCTGGTGCCGAAACAGGATGGTGGTCCCAGATCGATCCTCTACCTCAGGCATCTCAATCTGTACTTGAGAGAACGAAGGTTCAAGATGCTGACAATGCAACAGCTGTTGCGGTCAGTCAGGCGACTTGTTCATTACGGTGGACCTCAAGGACGCATACTTTTACATCGCTATAAGACCAGGTCACAGGAAATATGTGCAGTTTGCCTTTCAAGGGACCGCATATGAGTTCTGTGTACTGCTGTTCGTCCTCTCTCTAGCTCTACGCACTTTCTCAAAATGCATGGACACTATACTGGCTCCTCCTGAGACTCCAAGGCATCAGAGTGTTGAATTACCTGGATGACTAGCTGGTATGTGCCGAGTCACCAGCATAGGCAGTGTTTCACACGGAACTGGTCAGCAGCCACCTCTAACGGCTAGGCCTCATGGTTTACCATTCAAAGAGCCAGCTGACGCCCTCTCAAATGGTTGTTTTATCTCTGCATCAGCCTCGATTCCGTAAACATTATCACCATTCTGTTGGACTACAGAATCCAGAGACTATCTGCTTGGAGCTTTTTTAGCCCAGCGCAGTGGTGGATACTGATACTCCAGAGACTTTTTGGGCCTGATGGCTGCAGCATCACAGATCCTTCCCTTAGGGCTCTTACAAATGCGCCCTCTCCAAATGCGCCTGGTTCAACCTCAGGGTCCTTCACCCTGTCATGGACCGGCACCTCTTGCTCACAGTGTCTCATCACTGTATGGAAGCTCTGGTAGATACAAACAGCTCTGTGCTTGGACACAATTCTGGGTAGTATCACGAGGAGGGTGACCACAGACTCTTCCAACCTAGGTTCGGGCACTGTCTGGAATGGCCTGGGGGATCCCCCATAGGAGGGTCTCCACATAAATGTTTTGGAGCTGCTGCACTTTTCCTGGGACATACAAGGGAGACGTGTTGATCTGCACGGACAACACCAGAGTGGTGGCTTAAGTCAACCACAAGGGCAGTCTCCGGTCTCTCGGTCTTACTCATGTTGCCCGGAAGCTTTTGCTATGGGCTCACGAACACCTGCTTTCAGTGAGAGCAGTTCATCTGCCAGGGGTGAGGAACTGGGCAGCGGACCTCTCGAGAGGAGGACCCCACAGTTCGGAATGGCGACTTCCTCAGGAGGTTGTGAACCTCATCCTGGGAGAAGTTTGGGTGTATGGAGATAGACAGACCTCTTTGCATCCCAGGAGTCCACCCATTGTCCCCACTGGTAATCCCTATTGAAGAGCGGTCACTCGCTCTGCATAGACGTACTGGCCCACAGATGGCCCAAGACTGCTCTATGCTTTTCCACCGTTGACACTGCTTCCACTGTGCATGGAGAAGATCGGGCAAGATCGGGCTCAGTGCTCTTAGTAGCCCCAAAGTGGCCTAGGAGGACCTGGTTCTTGGCACTGACACAGCTCCTCTATGGTCAGCTGTGCGTGTTTTGGGGGTGAAGACCCCCTAGGGGGGACCTTGTTGGAGGCCTTCCTTGCTTCGGGTCTAAGTTCTACAGACAAGTCTAAACAGAGGCTGTCAAGGTGCATTGTAGACAGGATCAAGATTGCCAAGATCTAGCCAACCTGCCCCCACCGGAGAAGTTCATTGGTCACTCCACAAGAGGCCTTGGAAGCTCTTGGACATTATTCCAGGGTGCATCTGTCTCAGACATTTGCAATGTTATAGTATGGGCCACGCCTCATACTTTTACCAGATTCTACTGACCTGAAGGTCATAGATCAGCAGAGCCCTGGTTTTGGGACCAGTGTGTTAAGGGCAGCCACTCATTCTGTCCTTTTAACACACACTCATTGAGTTCCACTTAAGTCCTAGGGTAGTTAGCCAAACACCTTAATTACACTGCATGATGTCCCTTCCTCACTGTACTATGGACCATATGCCATGGACCCTCAATCAGTCTTTCAGACAGAATGCTAAAGGCAGGTTATCTTCCTCCTTAGCACATCTGCCGGTGCTGCAAGTCCTTTACTTGCGACGGCTTGGGTATTGTATCCCATTTGTTAATGGCTAAATTTTGTACGTGAAAGGGAGCGTTAAATTATTATCATAACCCTGGTTCCCTGAAATATAAATGTAACCATTAACCTTCAAGGTCGCTGCATTCACTTCAATGCAGCCGGGGCTCTTAAAGGAGCAGCTTTGATATCAGTGCTCCAGTAATTAAGGCTACAAGATATATCCTGTTCGTAATGGCTGCATTTCTGTTTCAGGGAACCAGGGATATAACAACCTAATGTTTTGCAGCACCCTATAGAATTAACTAGTTTTGCATGAATCAAATGAAACCTGCTGAATACTGTTACGTTATAGGGCTGTCAGTTAAGCCTCCAAATAGCAATTGATTTAATTGGGCACACAAAATCGAATCGTTAGAATAAATATCGATGATTGTACCACCCAAATACATTTTCACTCCATTCCTTCCCCCCCCCCCAAATGATTATTTTAATATCATTTCAGTTAAGAAGTAAAAGCTTGTGCACAACAATTGAATGCGAGGGGTAATTACGCCTTGGTAGTGTCAGGAGAAGAAAAACAAACATAAAAACATTCGCAACAAGCCTAAAGTAAGTTTAACATTCTACAGGGGTGTTACTGTAATATGTTTGGAATAAATATTTTAGTATTTTGGAATGTAATCTATATAAACTAGACACAAGTTTATGAAAACT